>NW_020799095.1:101910213-101941743 GCF_003259725.1 Athene cunicularia | reverse complement strand
TATATATATATATATATATATAACATTATTACAATGACTATAGGAATAATTAAAATTTCCATTACTTGTCCTAGTTTATGCTTTTGCACCGTTTTAATTTTGGGAGCTGGAATCAGCTCTCACTTTAGTTTTCAGTCTTGTCTATGTGCTATGCAGGAGGCACTGAGGCTGACAAGCAGTTATGAAAAAGTGGAAGAGGAGCTTAATTTGCTAATGATTATTTAAAAATACTTATGTAATGGGATAAAAGGAAAAAAAGTCATTAAAATATTCTCATATGTTTTTGTATGGCTGAAACCTTGTCTTAATAAAACCTAGATTTTATGCAAACTTAACTTGTTAGTATCCAGGCAATTGCTGTGTAAAAAAGAGGTTAAAACATTACTGCTGTTTCAAATTCTTCAACGTTCTGAATTATTAATGGGAGCTGGAGAAGAATGAAAAACTGAGCCCCAGAAGGTGATGAAAATTTCTATGAGAAGTGCTAAGCAATTGGAATAAATCATTGCAAAACATGGGCAATGTGTGAAGCAGGCAACAAATAACTGGAAGGCACTTTTTTGTTACTGGTCAGTATGAAAGTCTGTTTGTAACCATGGCAACTGGGAGTTCAGATTTACAGCATTACTTTCATAGAATCATAGAATGTTTTAGATTGGAAGGGACCTTAAAGATCATCTAGTTCCAACCCCCTGCCGTGGGCAGGGACACCTTCCACTAGACCAGGCTGCTCAAAGCCCCGTCCAACCTGGCCTTGAACACTGCCAGGGAGGGGGCAGCCACAGCTTCTCTGGGCAACCTGTGCCAGTTGAAGAATTTCTTCCCTACATTTAAACTAAATCTATCCTCTTTCAGTTTGAAGCCATTACATGCACTTGTAAAAAGACCCTCTCCAGCTTTTTGTAGGCCCTCTTTAGGTACTGAAAAGCTGCTGTAAGGTGTCCCTGGAGCCTTCTCCAGACTGAATAACCCCAACTCTCTCAGCCTGTCCTTATAGGGAAGGAGCTCCAGTCCCCTGATCATCTTTGTGGTCCTCCTCTGGACTCACTCCAACATGTCCATGTCCTTCTTATGTTGGAGGCCCCAGAGCTGGACACAGTACTCCAGGTGGGGTCTCATATGAGTGGAGCAGAGAGGCAGAATCACCTCCCTCGATATGCCAGTTATGCTTCTTTTGATGCAGCCCAGGACATGGTTGGCTTTCTGGCTGCAAATACACATTGCTGGGTCATGTTGAGCTTCTCGTCAACCAATATCCCCAAGTCCTTCTCTACAGGGCTGCTCTCAATTGAGTCATTGCCCAGCCTGTATTTGTGCTTGGGATTGCCCCAGCCCATGTATAGGATTTTGCACTTGGCCTTGTTGACACACAGGGTGATGTTCACACAGACCCACCTCTCAAGCCTGTTAAGGTTCCTCTGGATTGTACCGCTTCCCTCCAGTGTGTCAGCCACACTACACAGCTTAGAGTTGCTGGCAAGCTTGCTGCAGGTGCACGCAGTCCCATTGTTCATGTCACTAACAAAGACAGTGCCAGTCCCAATACTGGTCCCTGAGGAATGCCACCCGTCACTGCTCTCCACAAATACTGAAGGGTAACTTACAGTACTTTTCTCATTCCAGCGATATTACCTGTTTTCCTCACTGTGCCCTACAGACAGGTCGTCTGACCCAGGGTTTCTTCCTTCACAGGGACAATCTGCAATAGGAGCAGTCAAAGTATGCATTCCTCCTTTGTGTCAATCAGACTGGCATGGGTCATGCAGTTTCTCTGGCTATTTGGTATTATATTTCCTCCCAGATATGTGTGGCAAATAATAAAACTTCCTTTAGGCAGTAAGGTGAAATCTTTCAAATTCTGAAACCAAGGTGAGACATTTTTTATTCTCTGTCTTACACTCTGGTCACAAACAGAAGTCTACCAGAAGAATGATGCTCAAGAACTACTAGAAAGTTATTGTCACTTTTCATTTGAAACTCTTTGAATCTATTTCTGAATAATCTCTTTTGAAAAGTAAATATGCATTCACCAAATGAATTTACTTGCATATGAAAAGTCAATATGCCTCTCTTACCTCTCAGAATTAAATTGAGTCAAACAAACAAATTGTTCTAGATATAGAACACATAGAGACAAGACTCAGTAAAGGTCCTGTTGTGCCTGGACCTGAAAGCTAATTCACAAAGTACTTTTCTCCTTAAGTAATTATTTTTCTTGATTACAGAACTCCCTTAAAAAAATCCCTACCTTTTAAACATGAGATGTCTGTAACTTAAAAGATTTGCTGTTCTAAAATGTTCTACAACCTCATATATTCATTTTTATTGGGAGCTTAATAAAATATCTTCATTACAGCTGGATATGTACTTAAGTGTTTCCTTATGTTACTTGTTAAATCAGCACTTCTCACTTCTACCTTTTCTAATTATTTGGAATACCAATGCTGTCTGGGTAGGTTGAGTTATTTCTACAGTATTACTCAAATCTAAGCAAAGACAATATTTTCCTATTTCCTTTTTGATTCTATGATGGAAAGAAGCTCATTTGCTTAAAGCTATAGCCTGATTTATTTCTGCTATTTGTCATACTGCAGTTTACGTACATGTAAATTTCAGATTTTATAAGCGCTTTCCATTTTTCTCATTATTTACTTCTTTTTCAATGATCATTTTGAAGTTTTACAAGGTGGCCCAGCTATCCCACCGGAGACAGGAAGATAACTCTGACTTATTGTGCTGGTTTGGGCTGGGATGAAGAGAATTTTCTTCATGGTAGCTAGTAGGTGGCTATGTTTTGGATTGCTCTGGAAACAGTGTGGATAATTCGGGGATGTTTTTGTTACTGCTGAGCAGTCCTTACATAGAGTCAAGGCCTTTTCTGCTTCTCACCCCACCCCACCAGTGAGGAGGCTGGGGGTGCACAAGAAGTTGGGAGTGGACATAGCCAGGACAGCTGACCCCAACTGACCAAAGGGATATCCCAGACCACATGACATCATAGCATATAAATCTGGGGGAAGAGGAGGGAAGGGGGGCATATTCAGAGTTATGGTGTTTGTCTTTCCAAGTCAGTCTTACATGTGATTGAGCCCTGCTTCCCTGGAGATGGCTTAACACCTGCCTGCCGATTAGGAAGTGATGAATGAATTCCTTGTTTTGCTTTGTTTGTGTGTGTGACTTCTGCTTTACCTATTAAACTGTCTTTATCTCAGCTCATGAGTTTTCTCACTTTAACCCTTCTGATTGTCTCTCCAGTCCCACCGGAGTTGAGTGAGCAAGCAGATGGGTGGGGCTAAGTTGCTGGCTGGGCTTAAACCAGGACACTTACCAAAGAGTCACTGTTATCTAAAAGTGCAATAAGTGATGTGAAAATAAAAGGTCAAATGATGCACTGAACTGTCTATGCACACCTACTTTCAGTCACTGTATCAAAGCATTAGAGCAAATACTCTGGAATAAAGATTCAAAAAATTTAGTATCTTCTTTTCTTTCCTTGTCCCCAGACTATACACCTATATCTGTGTCTTAAATGAAACCATTACAGGTACTTTGCTTGTAAATATGGATTTTCTAAAGCATATGTAATTCTTTTAAATTTAACATAAATTCTGAACTCTATATTTTTCTGTTGGTTTTGTTCTTCTTGTTGTTTTTTTTCCTCTTGGCCTATAATACTATTTATATCAGAAACTGTTACCTGTTTTCATCAAACAATTCTCCAAATAACAAAATTCAATAGAAACCATGTCCTTGATAATCTGCATTCAGAAGTGTCAGTTAGTGGACTGGGCGTAGTAATGTGTTTTCATGAAAATATGTATCTTATAACCAGCTGATGAACTTGGCAAAAAAATCCACCACACCAGACTTCTTTGCCCCAGGTAATTTATTTATATTTAGAGCGATGAGGAGAAAAAGCGACAGAGAGAAATTTTTATGGGCTAACAATTTTTTTATAACATTGAGATTCTAACACTGTGTTTTGGAAATTATAGGACATCTAAAAGATCACCACTGGTTTTGTTTTTTCTGTCATAGTACATTGAAATTACCTATATTTGAGTCCAAAAAAAGCAAATTAACACTCAAAGAATGTCTGCTTAGTACTATCATTTAATCTTCACAGTGAATTTTTAATTTTGCTGCTGCATGAACTGTTATAAACATTAAATCCTCCAGCCAGATGGAAATTTGCTATCTAAAAGGAGTGTGTTTTTCATGGAATGTAATAATAGAAAGGAAAACAATTTATAATTATACTTCTGGTTTTTCCACTGACAATAGCTGTAGTACTTCATTAGAGACCCAGAGCCTAGTACCTGCCCTGCATGGATTCTTAACACTCATAATTCTGTACCTATGTTTGCCTCCATGGTGTAGAAGCTACTCCTAAATTTTATGAGAGAAAAGAAAAACTTCATCATAGTTTAACAGCTAGCAAATTTACGATCTTTTATGGGGCTTTTTTGACCTGAATGCCAAGCAGATTCCATAAACCCATCCCACCCACTTGTTTTTACACTCTAGAAGTTTTCTCAACATCATCAAATGTCCACATGTGGCATGAAAAGGAATATATGAGTAAAAAAAGATAAATCCTCCTCTGAAGAGAAATTTCTTGGAGTTTGGAAGTGCTTGCGTCAACAGCTGTCAATTCCATCCTCAAAGTCGAATGTATTATTGTAAAATATTCTAAATATTGCCTCAGACCCTAAATGATAATTTGATAAAAACAACATGAAAGAAGTAACCGATTTTACTTTTCAACCTCTCAGTTGATGTGGAATTAATTTAAAATGTTGAGTTTTCACTACTTTGGGGGTCCAGGCTGTGCCATTTTCTACAATTAAACTGAGGAACAATTATCTAGAACTAAAGATTGTAAAATACTCGAAGAAAAGGAATGAACCCAAGTTAATGTCAAAATCATTAAATCCCCAGCTGGGAGGAATAACCACTCTCTTCTAGTTCCTAGGAGATATTTGAAATTAATAATTAGACATTTGTCATGCCAATAGTTATGAAGGAGAAATGTAAGCTATATGTCCCCTGAAATGTTTGAGTTTTGGGGATATTGATATTTGGTATGGTGGGATTTTTTTTCCTATTTTACTTATAGCATAGCTGCTGAATGGCCTGAGACACATATATGCTGGCAGATACTCTTTCTCCTTTAACCCAAGCACTGTGTACCTCCCAATATGCTCTACAGGTGCTTTTGATACGTTCTTCAGGGAGCCCCTCTGAAAGGAAAACTTTTGCATGACAGAAACACCTTTTCACCCTGAGTAAGGGGGAAAGAGATGAACTCCAGCATGTGAAATACTGAGGAATATCAGCAGACCTGTACCATACTCCAGCCCCATTTACTCTAAAAGGTCCTTTTGTCTCCAGATAAATGAAAAATAAAGAAGCAATAAGTAGTTTCCCTTGGTTCTGGCCTTGCAAATCTCTCACCAGGATACGAATATAATTTATTTATGATACCTTTTTGGTAGCCTGAATAAACCTATTAAAAGAGAAAAATGTAAAAGACAACATAGAGATTCAGCAGGAGGGTTTTTTTTCAGAACTTTGATAAAAGGTGTAACGCTTAAAGACGTCAACTCACTGCAGACTCTCCTTCCTACAGCAAAATGTCCTGGGACATTTTGGTAGTAAGCTTGGGAGGAATCTGTGGGAGCCTTTAGTGCTTCCCCTGACAGGCCCCACCTCTTGCCTTCTCCATGCAGGATGTACTGCTGAGCCCAGGCCAAGCCACTATGGCTGGTGGCTCTTCCTTCCTCTGATGGATGCAGTGCCAGACAAGGAGAAAGCTGCCTGAGCCACTTGTTTTCCTTGCAGACTTGAAAGGTCTTCTGTCCAGCCATTAAACAAGTTACTCCTTGTTTAGTAAGTCAGTCTCCCAACTGGGGACTTCAAGAGCCTGTGCTGTGACCATTCACATGTAGCTGTGCCCCTGGAGCAAAGGATAAACACATCTGATGGGGACCACAAAAACTTCCCATAATTGGCACCCACCAGGGACTTGGCTGTAGAACAGCCTCATGGCTGGGGACATGCCAGTGCTTTGCCCTTGCACTGTCACTTCCCTCAAAAAGTATAGAAAAACCCTAAAGGCTAAGTAACTATCAAAATATTTCAAATCCTTTTGTCCTTCTCTCTTGTCATTTTCACAACGTACCATCCTATGTGTGTATCATACTGATAGGTTATGAATGAATGCAACTTCAGCACATATAAAGACAAAACAGTTTTATATACAAGGCCACTGAGTTTCATCTCCATATTTGATATACTGGATAACAACATTTTCTTTCATGTATTCAGTGACTTATGTATCTTCTTTCAGAAAAAAAAAACCTCTTATAAGTATGACCTTCATTTGTTTTCCTAGGTGTCTTTACATCAGTCTGGTTAAACTACTAGTGCCCTGACAGACTCTTCTGGCACTACTTCAGGTCTCTTGAAAAACAAGGATCAAACACTCTCAGAGATTTCCAGGAATCTAAGCCCAAAGTAGCTGGAGGAATTTCCTGAGGTAAGGTGGAGAAGCAAAGCCTTGTTGGGAACTTGCAACAATGTGAAGCAGCTGTTTTTAAAGGACAGTGAAAATGGTACAGGTGTGCAAAAGGACTACCTCATTTGGTATTGTGTGCAGAGACCCTGATTCCACCTGTTATTCAAAAGCAAGTGTAACACAAAGTACATATAGAGCATTAGCCTGTTTATTGAATCAAGACCCTGCACTATTAGATTAAAAAAAATACATTTTTTTCCCTCCAAATACTACTTCTTTGTTTCCTATTGTAAACCCAGCTCATAGAAATAAAATTTCCCTCTATTTATATCCTGGAGGCTGACACCCTTTCATATAATTTTTATCTGACTCTTTCTGAATGGTAGCAGGCCAGAGTATTGTGCAAAGACATTTCTGTCTCTCAGCTCCCTACCTCATATGACTGAAGCAATCAGTTCAGCACAGCATGATGGAGAAAGGGCAGATTGAACAGATGATTCAGAGGTGAGATGAGGATAAATGTATGTTTGATTTCGGGGGGGGTGCTTGAGTTAACTTTTATGAAGCTTTTATGAATAATAAACTTTTTTCTTGTTTTCAAACTCGACTTGTTTTCCTGAGCATGAATGAATCACTGGCAAATTTGTTTGCAGCTACTTTAATAGTTAGCAGTAGCAATTTGTTATATTAATTCCTCTCAATTACTCGTTTTTCTCAAGGACATCAGATAGTTTAGTTGAACACATGCTATATATCTGTTGATTTGGTTGATTAAAAAATATTTAGTATATCCTCTGCCAAAACAGTATGGAAAACATAGCTTTGACTCAGCAGACATTTTAGTAGTAAACAGCTCAGTATAATTATTTAAGACAGTTTTTAATCTAGTTTGTCATAAAATATTCATGGTCATACTTAAGAATAAATGTCAGTACTGTGGCAGATTCTTAGAATATCTAGGACATTACCTGTGACTTGTTTAAGCAAATATTTAATTGCACACACTTAAGTAACATTTCTGCCTATAGTAATGTACTAAGCAGCTTGGTGTGTGGTGCTATCCTTCCCTTTCCTGTAGCAAAAATCCTCTTGACTGAGATTATGGTTATTGGTGTTCACTGGATCTTATCATTGACTTTTGGAAAACCAAGGGTAATGCTTATTTGTGAGTAGGGATTTACCATTTGAGCCCTGTAAAAAACTTGTTTGATATTCAACATCCTACACTTGCATGTAAACTTCACACAACACAAAGATCTTTCTTGCCTTAAAGGCATCTAATACTCAAGCCTCATATCCTTTAACTAAACAAGATAAGGTTAGAAGTTTCATAAAAAAAAAATGAAAAAGGCTTCAGAGGTGTCAGAAATCATCTGGATGATGTCTTTTGGTGAATTTTATATGCAATATTAAATTACATGTGTGCATCCAGTAGTAAATAGCGTGCTCAGTAAGCAGTGAGGTTTCACGTAGAGAGCATGGAGGCCTGCAGTGGGCTGTTTAGCAATAGCGGGTCATTTCCCAGCTGGAATAAAATGGATTACCTCCTAGTGAGCTTTATATCTACTGCATGTGTCCTGGTGATTGTACAGCTCCAGGCATTTGCATGGGTCAGTGTCAGAGAGGGAACATGAAGGTAAATGGACCCTTGGTCTGATACAATGCAGCCATTTTAATGTGAATGGTAAATTTTACTATTTTCTGCTATTATATTTTATTAATGGTGTTGTTATTATTAATTTTATTGTTGTTAATATTAATGCAAAAGCCTAGGTAGAGAAAGCCTAGGCACACTTTCTGCCCCACAGGTCAGCTTCTGCCAAGAGATGAGGTATCATGGTAGCACTGGAACTGGGCATAGCAATTACAGCACAGCTTTCCCCTGTACAATTGCATTATGGCATCCTCACCCTTTAGAGTACCAGTCAGTTCTTGGTGAGACCCCTCTGGTACCTTGTTGTTGAAAATGGAAATTATTTGATGCTGTTCTGGTGGGCTTCACCTGAACCTACTGACGGTGCAACACACACCAGTTACAGTGATATGTGAAGCAGGTTTGCATCTTTCCCAGCTCAGGCATTTGCAAGTATGAGCTGCACCTGAAGGATCTGTGAGAATAATGCAATGTGCAGGATCACATCCCACTCACCTTCCCTCTGGCCATCAGCTGGTGAAACAGGCATCACAATGGGATCCAGTGTTTCTAAATGGAGTCTGTTCATTTAGTACATCAGCTAACTGTGAGCCCGTGTTGAAGAACATGTTCAGAGTAGCAACAGGGAAGAGAGTTATCATCATCTCAACCTTTGAAAATATCAATCAGAATCTGATGTTCTAACTCTGATAAGAGATACTTTTATCCATTAATGCTTTTCTTTGATATACAATGCTACTCCATACAAATAAAGGTATCAGAATCTGACCCAGGGTTTGCTAATAAACTGTTGATAATGAAATAGAAAAACACTTCTTTCAGATCTACATTGAATTGTCTTTTATAGGTAAAATCAATTGGCCACATATCTGTATAATGCTCAAGTCTCATGGAAGGTCAGAGACATATTTTGATAAAAATTTCTACTGTGTGTCAGAGGATATTTGTGCTTATTAATTAGTATCTTGAGAACACTATTTCAAGAACATGTGTAGGAGTGATTTGGTTAATTAAGGACTATCAGAAACCTTATATCGACATACTTTGGATGTACACTAATTTTTTGATGTCTATTATTTCATCCAGACACAACATTTACTGTAATACTTGACCTAGTTCTCAGCTTCAGAAGCTGAGGCTACAGGCCTTCTTCATATCTCAGCTAATTTACTGATGAGTTGGATGTTACACAGTTATCAAGAGCATCAACATCAAAAATAGAAAAATACATAAAAGTATTAAGGGGCTGTTATGTTCAGGCAGACTGGTCAGCAACATGACATTTCCATCAGGAATATGTAAAATAATTAATTAAAAAAATGTGGATTACTAATACTGACCACTGATATTTTTTTTTTTTTACTGTTTTAACTCCATAACTAAGTTTGTTATATCAGTTCATTGATTACTTTTATTCTTTTTGCTAGCAGTGAAGAACAGTTGAGCATCTGCTAATCTTCAGAATATAATAGCACCCTAGCACGAATCTATATTTACTGTCTTCCTCCTGAAAAGAGAACATTCGTACAGGGGATTCTAGCAGGTAGAAAGGTATCATAACTCAGATTGTAGATTTCTCATGTTAGACCTACCAAGATCTGTATCATAGTGATCTAGTTCTTATGTTAGTGTCTCAGGTGGTGACCTTACAGATATATCACTCTATATTTTTACTCAAACATTTAAGTGCTGTGAAGGAATTTGCCCTTTTTATGTAACCGCCCTTTAATTATTCTTCTTCGTTGCTTCCTAAAGTACAAAATACTTAAGAAAAACTTCACTGCAAAGCTGCCAGTCAGAGAGGGACCTGGGGGGGTTGATTGACAGTCGGCTGAACAGGAGCCAGCAGTGTGCCCAGGGGGCCAAGAAGGCCAATGGCATCCTGGCTTGTGTCAGCAGTAGCGTGGCCAGCAGGGACAGGGAAGGGATCTGACCCCTGTACTCGGCACTGGTGAGGCCGCCCCTCGATTCCTGTGTTCAGTTTTGGGCCCCTCACTACAAAAAGGACATTGAATGACTCGAGCGTGTCCAGAGAAGGGCAACGAAGCTGGTGCAGGGTCTGGAGCACAGGTCGTACGGGGAGCGGCTGAGGGAACTGGGGGTGTTTAGTCTGGAGAAGAGGAGGCTGAGGGGAGACCTCATCGCCCTCTGCAGCTACCTGAGAGGAGGTTGCAGAGAGCTGGGGATGAGTCTCTTTAACCAAGTAACAAGCGATAGGACAAGAGGGAATGGCCTCAAGTTGCGCCAAGGAAGGTTTAGACTAGATATTAGGAAGCATTTATTTTCAGAACAGGTTGTTAGGCCTTGGAATGTGCTGCCCAGGGAGGTGGTGGAGTCCCCATCCCTGGAGGTGTTTAAGAGTTGGGTCGACATAGCGCTGAGGGATGGGACATGGTACAGTTGAGAACTGTCAGTGTGAGGTTAATGGTTGGACTGGATGATCTTCAAGGTCTTTTCCAACCTAGATTATTCTGTGATTCTGTTATTCTGTGATTCTCTGGAATGCTCTTTCTTGTGATCCATCTATATTATATACTATAACAGCACATACATTACTACATGTATTACTACATGTATTAATACGTAATAATACAATATATTATCCAGTGCCTTGCTAATTTGGAAGCTATCCAATAAATTTCTGTGCTCACACTGTGGGCCAACAGTTGAGCATGCTATATGTTGCCATGCTTCCCAGCAGTGGGACAGGAACCTCTTTCTAACACTTATTTCTAGGTTGATATGAGATTCAAAAATTTTTGAAAGATTTTCTGTGCTGATTAGAAGGAAACTTTAATAGCTTTGTACAGGATTGTAGAAGAAGATGTAGCAGCAGAAGACAGGAGTTGTACTCCTTCTGAGTACTATCCACCAAATATGAGCAGAGCTATACTTGAAATGTATTATTAGTACTACAGAAGTGAAGTAAGCATTGAAATATCCGTTTCCTGCTAAACTCTTGTAATATCATTACCTCATTGTCTTCTTTTATTCCTATCCTACTTGTATGTTTAACTTTCATATTATCTGGCAGATGGATAGTAAGTACCTTGAGGAAGGGACAGGTTTTTTTATAAGCTGCTCATATACTTCAGTTCTTAGTTGACATTCTTAGGCACTATCATAACACTTAATAATGGCAATATTTATCAATGAAGTGATGCAAAGGTGACCTATTTTAAAATAAAGATTTCTCTAGCACATATTAACTCTGGGGATTTGTCCCTTTGCTGTTTCCTTAGCCTGATTTCCATATTATATCTATCATCTTTTGAGTATTGAAGCATTTAATATTATGAATTCTACTACATTATTTGGCTTTTTTCCCTACAAAAGTTGTGTTTCTAGAAATCCACATAAGAGATTACAATGATTATTTAGTTAGGAATAGAGACGGGCAGATAAGTGTTTTTTTTTCTGTCCTATGTAATTAATGTTCTAGTAGCCTGTTATGCATACTCTCATAATTACTGTGTTTTATTCACAATTTTCATATTTAGTCTATCAATGCTGCATGTTATGTTTCCAAGCTTTTTTAGAACCCATCTTGTGGTTGTCTTGGCAGTGTTGGTCTCAATGATTTTAAAGGTCTTTTCAAACATAAATATTTTTATGATTATATCATGTTTTGAATTTATTAAAACTTTTCTAATTTTTTGTTCTAATGATATACTGTTAGCCTAGGTTAATACATTGCCCCACAGGTGCCTGTGTAGTTAACTGATCTTTCATAGGCTTCTATAAACTCACTGGAGCATATCCTTAACTTAAAACCAGCTAACTGGTATGAACAGAAATTATTGGACTTAATTCAAGTCCATCCAATAATCCATTTGATTAATTCTCAGAATTTTTCAAAGTCGACAGGCTGTTAAGTGCTTGACTTCTTACTGGGAATTAAACTGTTTCCTTAGAAGTCTGAACCTGGTGCTTGGAAAAAAATGTGATCATAAAAAAACACTGTGCAGAACCAGACTGAAAAGAAATATCTTCTGATCAGTTTACAGTGCTTGTAATTAACTCTGACCAAAGGATGGAATCAGGATTCCTTAAATGTCCTCAGATGTAATACTTTTTCAAATTAAGAATTGGACTAATTAAAGAATATTTTCTACAACAACAATATTAATTTAAAAAAAAAGATAAGTGAAAGAAAAAAATACCTGATTAGTATATTCTGATTTGACATATAAATTAAAGATTTAGACTTATGTTTTTTGTAAAGATTTTCCTGTATCAACACCACATGTGAGATTATGCTTCCTATTAGAAACTGTGAGCACTAGGTGTCAAGAACTTGGACAGTGGGGCACTTTTTTCTTTTTTTTTTTTTTTTTTCTTACAGAAACACAGAATCCTAAAACATTGCACGCAGTAGGTCACAGACAAAGTAAAATGTTAGAATGCGGAAACAAGAGATTAGCATTCACCTCCTTTCTTAAAGATCTTCTTCCCCTTCCACCCATTCTTCTTCCCTGCCTGTTCCATTTGAAGATGTCTCTTGGTCTCTCTATTCCCCCATGTTCTTGCATGGGACTGCCCATAGGTTCAAGGATGACTTCTTGATATTCACTAACAAGGGGAAAATTTTTAAAATATGTTTTCACAAATATAACCTGCACCTCATATAATCTATCCTCCTTCAAAAGTACCATTTCCTGACAATGAATTAAGCTGCATCTGCAAAGAATCAACACAACACTGGTGGCAGAAATAGGGAACATTAGAAGCAGGGGGCTATTATAGGAGCAGGATACATGAGCAGGGAAGTTATAACAGTGGTGACGCTATAGTAAAATATTTGTAGTTTGCTTCTACTGGGCTAGAGTTTCCTTCTCAGGTTATCTAATACACATTACTACTGAATTAATTTTCTTACTTATAAAAGATTGTAAGTATTATAAATTATACTGCTGAATAGCCTGTATTTTCCTGATTTTATTTAAATGATTGCATAGAAGCAGAATATGAGAGTCTATGAGTGGCTAAGGGGGTCAGGAAGTGAATCACAGAATCACAGAATCATCAAGGTTGAAAAAGACCTTGAAGATTACCTAGTCCAACCATTAACCTCACACTGACAGTTCCCAACTACACCAGATCCCTCCGCGCTATGTCAACCCAACTTAAACACCTCCAGGGACGGGGACTCCACCACCTCCCTGGGCAGCCCATTCCAACGCCCAACAACCCCTTCTGTAAAGAAATGCTTCCTAATATCCAGTCTAAACCTTCCCTGGTGCAACTTGAGGCCATTCCCTCTTGTCCTATTGCTTGTTACTTGGTTAAAGAGACTCATCCCCAGCTCTCTGCAACCTCCTCTCAGGTAGCTGTAGAGGGCGATGAGGTCTCCCCTCAGCCTCCTCTTCTCCAGACTAAACACCCCCAGTTCCCTCAGCCGCTCCCCGTACGACCTGTGCTCCAGACCCTGCACCAGCTCCGTTGCCCTTCTCTGGACATGCTCGAGTCATTCAATGTCCTTTTTGGAGTGAGGGGCCCAAAACTGAACACAGGAATCTTGGTGCAGCCTCACCAGTGCCGAGTACAGGGGTCAGATCCCTTCCCTGTCCCTGCTGGCCACGCTATTGCTGACACAAGCCAGGATGCCATTGGCCTTCTTGGCCCTCTGGGCACACTGCTGGCTCCTGTTCAGCCGACTGTCAATCAACCCCCCCAGGTCCCTCTCTGACTGGCAGTTCTCCAGCCACTCCTCCCCAAGCCTGTAGCGCTGCTGGGGGTTGTTGTGGCCCAAGGGCAGCCCCCGGCATTTGGCCTGATTGAAACTCCTCCAGTTGGCCTCAGCCCATGGCTCCAGCCTGTCCAGGTCTCTCTGCAGAGCCTCCCTGCCCTTGAGCAGATCAACACTCCCACCAGCTTGGGGTCATCTGCAAACTGACTGAGGGTGCACTTGATCCCCTCGTCTAGATCATCAATAAAGATGATAAACAGGAGGGGCCCCAACACCGAGCCCTGGGGGACACCACTCGTGACCGGCCACCAACTGGATTTAACTCCGTTCCTCTTAACACAACTCTTTTGGCCCAGCCATCCAGACAAAGGATGTGCAGCAAAGTGTGTGCCCATCCAAGCTGTGAGCAGCCAGTTTCACCAGGAGAATGCTGTGGGAAATGGTGTCAAAGGCCTTACTAAATTCAAGGTAGACAACATCCACAGCCTTTCCCTCATCCAATAAGCAGGTCACCCTGTCATAGAAGGAGATCAGGTTTGTCAAGCAGGACCTGCCTTTCATAAACCCATGCTGACAGGATTATATTCCAAATGTATATAATCCTTTGCAAGTACCCTCAAGGTGACACAAGCAGTTTGAAAAGATCTCTGACACAGTGGTCCAGGGCAGAATACGAAGGCAAAGTATAAAAGCTATTCAGCATTGCTATAGTTTATTTTACAGATACTTAGTTTGAGTATTGGTAATTGCAAGATTATCCCATTGAAACAATATCTGTAATCATATTCTAGACCTGCACAGAATTATGAGAACTAGACTGATTGACCTATAACACATCTCATGCAGAAAAAGAGGTGCCTAACATGATACTCTAAATATCCTTGCTTAAAGTTTTTGACATGCAGGTTTTTTGCAAGACCTTTTTTCTTCTCCTTAACAAAGTGGAAAGCATTTTGGTGAGAGAACTTCTTCTGAGTATCAGAAAGCTACTTATTGATTACTGTCTGAAAGGAATGATCTGCTGTATTCTTGCATGCTTGGAATTAGTCAAAGGACACCTAGGATAAGAAATGGGAATGCTTTTTGATTGTCTATGCCTCTGAATCAAAGCAAGTAAAAGTGTAGTTTGTATTGTCCCCATTTAATAACTGTCACATAGTAACTAAGGATCTAATCTTTGAAATAATTAACATAAATCCCTGTTATGATTAGGTAGGTAAGAGGTATTTTAACTTGTTATGCCTGTGCCTAATACACAGTAGAAGGCAACAATCTGTATGCTGCCACTTTTTGAACTGAACATGGTCCTATTTGTACATCCCCGAAGAGTTCAATGCAACACTATACTTCGTACCACATATGTGTCAGTCTAATCTGAACTGATGATGAATTTTCCCTTCTCCTGGTAACTGTGAGACAAGTCACATATTTTGTCCAGACACTTAAGGTTTTACATCTTTAAAAATCATTATTTGGTCCAAGATTTGAAAGCTAATAAAGAAGTGACACCATTCACCTTCTTAAGAGATCCAAACAGAAAATTAACAGAAAATGCTGCTTCTACTTTAAATGAACCAATAAAACAAACCAAAAAAAAAGCAATAAAAAATGAACCAAGCTTCTTGGAGTAGCCCACTGACTGGGCATGACTAAGAAACTCACTTTAAAAGGAGCGTAGATTAGTTCCTTTATCAAAGGAGTGTAAAGGCAGTGATTGAACCAATAAAAGAACAAGCACACAACATGTTTTAGTTCTGAATAGGGGAGGACAATGTCCCTTGATTTGACATACTTCTCATCCCCTTCATAAGGACATGTGTCTCTATTTCCTCTGGCCATTAACCAGTGAGCATGAGGTATGAGGGAGCTCATGGGCTTCAGAAGTTCTTTTGAGGTAGATGGTGGATAAACCATAGCATGACTCATTAGAGAAATGGCCCTGTAACACGTGAAGGATTTGAACCTTTACTGTGCTTCTTCTTCATCTGTCCCCTCATTCCTCCTCATAGCAAGAAGAGTTGGATTAATCACCAGGATGATTCATACTCTGACTGCCAGGGGGTTCATTGCACAGCAAAAGTTCACTTAGATGCCTAAGCAGGGAAACTAAGTATTTCAGGGAGATTTCTCTTCATAACATCAACACTAACAAAGATCGCACGTCTTTGGATGCATTTCTGTAATCTCATTCTTGTTTCCCTGCACGTTTCCATCGATGATTCTGTACTACACACATATCTTCAAAATATAAGCTACATTAATATTCCTAAAGTCAAAACTAAAACTGGAAGAAAAATAAATACTTCGGAATATAACTGAAGTCTTCCCTGAAATACTGTGGACCAAAGGTTGTTTTGATTTAGGAATACAAGACAAACAAGCTGGGGCCTACTGAAACTCTGAGGTGCACAGATAAAATGATAATTGTATGGTATCCAGACTACCCTGAATACCTGTAGAATCTTGACTAGTAGATGACCCTATCAATGTCACATATACAAGTGTACTTGGAGTACTACAACAGTGAAACTCTCCTTGGATTTTTTTGACAGTTGCCAAAGGATACTTGACATAATCTTCATAACTTCTAGTCCAGTGAGAGAAAAATGTTTCATTAGGATGCATCTTGAGTGCCAAAGAATAGAGCGTCTGGACTTATCTAGAGAACACTTCAATCCCAACAATGAAATCTTTTTTAAACAAAGATTTAAAAACAGGTGTCACACCTTTGGTCTTCATCCAAAGAAAGACATTTTTCAGATAGTTCTGCATGAGTAAAAGCCAGAAAGTTAAAATGGAAACTGATTTATAATGTTTTCCACATCAGTTATTACAGACATGTTCTGCTACTATAATAATCATCCAAATGTGTTGGATGGTATTGGGTATTAGACATGTATGTTCCCAAAAGAGAAATAATTTCTTTATATTCAAAAAAGGCTGCATGCACTTCCAAATTTAAGCATTTTTTTTAAAGATTTAATTGCCATATCAGGTCAATTGGTAAGAGGGGAGGATGGCAGGTGTAAGGAAGTAGATAACAGAAAGAAAAAGAATCAGAGTTATTAAGAAGAATTCTCTAATGAGTCTACTTGCTACTCTGCAGGAAGAGAGCATCTGGATACTTGCAGAAATAAAGCATATGGTAATGTATTTGTAAGACAGTGAGATACATATTCTTTTAAATATGTTGAAAAATATGGCAGCTAATATACACTTTATAAACATCTATAAATATTTATCAATGAAATATATTGAAACATATACTTGTAAGTATATGTTTTCTCTTTGAAAAGAGAATTCATAATGTGAAATGCTTAGTAATCTTACTAGATGACTCAGAGGAACAAGTTTTCTGAGCAGAATGATAAGTGTATGAGTTCTGTTGACTTCAGCAAGAGATGGATTTTCATTTTAAAAGTACAGAAGTAATACTGCATTGTTTCTGTAACTCACATTGAAAAACATCATCAGTTAGTCACCCTTAAGCTGGTACTCTTGATTACATCCGGAACTGCAGTAACTATCCAGACAAACAAAAAGTCTCTTTTCAAATACCTTGGCAGAGAGGAAAATTTTTTTCCTTACGTAGCCAAGACGATGCTCCTCCCAGCTATTTCTGACTGATAGGTCCCTTTTCTGCTGGGAAGCAGCCAGTTTATCTTCAGCCCTACCCAAAAATAGAGAAGAAAGTGACAAGATGAAAGGAGGATGAAGAGCTGATTATTTACCAATTTGCCACTGTAGTGGGGAAGTGTTTGTCTGTGGGATACGGAGTGTCAGTGTGATTTGTAGATGAAGCTGAAGTTAATGAGTCTATCCTTGATCTCCACAGAGACTGTTTAGAAATAGATGGCTCCTCCTTTTCGCTCAAAACAAAGTAAAAATGTTCCTCTGTTTGTGGTTTCCTAAGGCTGAAAAAAGACTGTCAGTTTGTCTTGTCCTACATTAAAAAAAAGCCCTTAAAAAGATTCTTAGATAATTGCCCCTTAGTTCCTCTTTCTGTCCAGATAGGAGACATTCAAATCAGAAACACATCAGACTTTATTAAAATCTTCTAATTCTCATGACCCAATTTGAATTTCTGAAATGGAGATGTCTGTATCTGAGGTGTTCATCTTGACTTACTTAGTAAGTAATGGAAAAATAGGGGCTGTTATCTCTTGATACCTAGACATCCAACAGTATCCAGATGTACTACTTATTCAGTGGGTTCTCTCACTTTCCATGACTGAGATTGACAACAGCAATGATCAGGAAGCAAATCAATAAAATTATGGTGCATCTATAAGTTAGTTAAACATCTTGGACTAGGAGGACCCAGAGGAAAATTCACTAGGAAATATGTATTTCTATCTTTTAAGCTATAGAAAAAAGCGAACATTGAAATTAATCAAAGGATTAAAAGCACCCTCATGAAAAATAGTTCACCCGCTGTGTATATCACATCATCCACTATGTAGACACCATGTAGACACCAAACCATGTAGATATATCATTCACCACAATAGTTGGTGCAGATAGAGTCTGACCTAGAAGTCACGTAGAAGGTTTCTGTTAATTACTTCCCTCACTCTTCTTTGATGTGTGGGGAGAGATATGTACATGTAAATCATAACTGACTTGATTTCTATTGCTAGACATGAAAGAGGCTTTTCTGCATCCAAGTACTTTTAGGTGATAGACTCCATATAGCAATGGAAGCCACTAGGAAATATCCCTAACAAAAAGAGAAGGAAACTTCTTAGTCAGACTTTTCCCTTTCTGCCGCTCTCCTTTTATTTTTATTCAGCTTTTAGAAAAACCCTTAGTGTTTGTACTGGTTTTGGCTGGGGTGGAGGTAATTTTTGTCATAGTAGCTCATGGTTGGTGCTATATTTTGGATTTGTGATGAAAGCAGTGTTGATGTTTTGCTTGTTGCTGAACAGTGCTTACACAGCATCAAGGCCACCTCTGTTTTTCACCCTGCCCTGCCAGTGAACAGGTTGTGGTGCCCCAGAAGTTGGGAGGGGATACAGCCAGGACAGCTGACCCCAACTGACCAGAGAGGTTTCCCATGCCATATGATGTTGTGCTTAGCAATAAAATCTGGGGAAAAGAGAGAGGAAGAAGGGAACATTTGGAATTATGATGTTTGTCTTCCCAAGTTACTGCTGTCCATGATGGAGCCCTGCTTTCCTGAAAGCTGATGGGCAGTAGTGAATGAATTCCTTGCTTTGCTTTGCTTGTGTGCATGGCTTTTCATTTACCTATTAAACTGTCCTTATCTCAACCATGAGTTTTCTCACTTTTAGTCTTCTGATTCTCTCCATCATCCCACTGCAGGAGAGTGAACAAGTGGCTGTGTGGGGCTTAGCTGACTGCCGGGCTTAACTCACAACAGTGTTATTCAGACCATTCTGGGCTGTGGTTTGACTATGTACAGAATTCCTAAAATACTTTTTTTATTTCATGAAAATAGTTCTCTTAGAACCTTCAATTGTAATTATACTACTATCCAGAATTTTAAAAATTATGAAAATTGCATACAAAAGTATTGATTGTGTTCAGGAGTTGATTTTGAACTTCATTATCTTGACAGATTTAATTTTCAAATATAATTAATTGGTTATTGCCAAAGACAAATTTTTAGTTTAAAGCCATTAGAAATCTGCAAAATGTATCCAAAGCCAATATAGTATAGTAACTGATCTTACTTTCATGTCACTTAAAATACACACTTAAAGAAAATCTTGATTGGGGAAGAGAAGTTACTTCCTGTCTAGGAACACATGTCCCCATTAAAAAGTTTCTGGATTAATTATATAACCTTTTAAAAGTAATCATGAAAATGCTGATACATCCCCAGCAAATTGAGCACACAAAACCTAAAAGAGTGGTGCTGCAATACTGGGGGGTGACCTTTGCTTCCTTACATGTCACCATTAGCTGGAAAACACAGCTGTCATGAGGAGCAGAGTGGGCCATAACGTATAGGGGCCCCATCACAGAGCCATTACCCGTGGCACCAGTATCTGTACAAACACGGATCAAGAGGACTGGTCCTACCTGAGAAAACAATTGTATATGAGATGCTAAAAAGTTGGCGGAATGCATAGCGATGGCTGATAGTATTGATAACTGACATAAAAGACATTAATTTCCTATTCTGTATCAGCTGCTTTTAGATGACAGACTCTTCATGGCAGCAGGAGCCAGAAGGAAACATCCTTAATAAGTAGGAGAAAGGAAAAGTAGGAGAAAGCATGGCCAAAAGAGTGGATTGTGAAGATGACATTTCCAGCCATGTTCTAAATGGATAACAGCAAGATCAGATTGCATTGGTCAAGGCAGTAAAAGTACATTTCTGTAATTCAGAAGTGAGCTGACAGAGTGCACACAAATTTCAGTTGTGTGGATGACTAGAAAGGACTGTGTTTGAAGCTAGAGTTACATTGCAATCACTAGTAGAGCAGAGCAATTTAGTTTACTGGAAAGGTACACTACAGTTTGAACCAGCTACACCTCGACCAGTTCACTGAAGTGCAAATGGCAACCTACCATGACAGCACAGTTATCAGCATGCATGGACTACCAAAGTATTTGCTTGTATTTCCTTTACATGATACATAGCAATTGGACTCAGCTACCTCGAAGGGAATATTTGGGTCTCCATACTGTGCTAAGGGAGTAAAAATAAAATCACAATAGTATTCTGCCACTGGTATTTTCTGAATCTGTTTCCTTTTCTTTTGCAATGCCAAGAGAGGGGATTCTACTACATCTGTACTTCAAACCATCTGCTTAGCAAATTAAAGGATAAGTGGAAAAGCTGCTGATATCAGGCAAGTGGGTCTCTTGAAGGAACACTTGATTTTTTTTTTCCTTTTGAATATTGTAACGCACATTACAATAAATAAATTATAAAGTTGTGTGTGCTCCAGTGCTAGTAGGTTGTGTCTGTGGAAAGATACGGAGAGTATGGTAACCTTTTAGTGATTCTCTGTAAGAGTTCCCTGAAAGCCTTGACAAGTCCAGGGGCTTCCCCACAACTATTCCATATTCCTGGAAGCAACTCATCAGGAAGGAAAAAAGAAAGTTCGAGACTGGTGGGTTCATGCCTCTTCTTCATTCATAGGAGAGAGTACAGATAAGCTCTTTATCAATCACGGGTGGCTGTGTGTAGTGATGATAACATACTTATTAATGGGCTGTTTCAAAGTAAGTCCATCCCTCAGGACAAGTCAGGAATTCTCCAGCTGTGAGATAGTGAGTAACAATTGTATGTTTCTAGTTACTCTTATCAGATTACAAACATGATAGAGAGCACTGGAAAGTATGCAGACCAGCACATTTTGAAATGAGGTAAAGCTGGGTGTAGGTGTAAGTGGGGCATGGCCATGAGGATTAAACAGTCTTCCAAGCTGTGGAAAGAACAAGAGTCATATGGGTAGATGCAGCAGTGAGAGGTTTGTGCACAGAGATGTTGGCAAACAGCCCCTGCTCTCCCTTCTACTTTGGCATGTCATTGCCAGATGCAGAGATCTTGGGGAAAGGGATGCTGCAGGTTCATTTTGAAACTTTTTCACCTGTGTTAACCTGAGCCTCCAGCCACCTCAATGAAAACTGAGTAGGTAGCAGTACTACAGGGAAATTCTGGAGCACAGAACCTTTTTTGGTCCCTTTGTTCAGATACTCCTAAAGCTTGAACTCTCCCTCTGCTACAGCACAGCCACCTGTCCTGTCTTCTGGTAAGTTGGACTTCATTGCAGTTTTGTACTATGCTTGAGGATACAGTACTGTTAAAGTATTTCTTTATGCCCATGGCAGTGGATGGTAATGCCTTCCTGGACTTCCTACCTGCTATGGAGCTCCATGATTTATCTTTACAACTGTCAAATAATACAGTGTGGTTACTCATAACTATGTCACATGGCTTCAAACACAAATCCTTACTTTTCTTTTTGAT
This sequence comes from Athene cunicularia, assembly GCF_003259725.1. Classification (NCBI taxonomy): domain Eukaryota; kingdom Metazoa; phylum Chordata; class Aves; order Strigiformes; family Strigidae; genus Athene; species Athene cunicularia. The sequence continues at coordinate 101,919,932 of NW_020799095.1, read as the reverse complement.
AGGATCTTACACACAGGCAGGTAATATAGGTTCCCAGCCCAACAGCTTATTCAGGAGTAGAGGATGCAAACCCAGCTTTCTGTAACTTACTTTTTGATGGCTACTTGGCTGTTTGTGTGTTTTCACTCCTCTGCTATCTCCTGTGTGCTCTTAATTTTTTATTTGCAAGTAAAAATTCTCTTTTAGTATGTTACATATAAACTGAGGTGATCGAGCTGTCTTGTCAGGCCAGTGTTGTGCTGAGATTTGCAGAACAAAGCACCAGAAGACCTTGAGATAGTTTATCCATATAGGTGTTGCCTTTTATTGGTTTGCTGTTAATGAGGTACTATTGAAGAACTTGGAAGCATGACCTTGAGATTCATTTAACATTATGAATCATCCAAATTTAACCTAATTATAGAAACACATGAAGAAACTAAAGGAGATCTCTGCTGAACTGCAGAAAGTAGTTTGTGCTCTTTAATACAAGGTGAAATATCTTCAGGTACTTAACAAAGAAAGTGACGCAGAGACTCAACAGGAGAAAAGTCAAGCTGCTTACCAAAAAGTGGATCCCAATAATGATGGGGGTTTTTTAATTTTTTTCTGAAATTTTTCAATCAAGTTAATATAATTATTTTCTTTATGATATATGAAAAAATGTTTCACATTCATGGACAGGTATGTGGCAGTGGATGGGGCAGGGTGATTTAATTTTGCAGTATAATTCATCTCTTTTACATCAGTTTGGTAGTACAAACCAAGCCTTAAAAAAAAGCTCAATTAAATATCTAATGATTACATCTTCAGGAGGAGAAACTTTGTTGTGAGTGTGTAGCAATGACCTCCAAGGCCTCTTCCCCAGTCACTTGGGGAAGAGACAAAAAGATTGCCTGAACAGTCAGTGTTTGGCCAGTGTCTACTTTCTCATAACACATATTTTGGTCTACTGCAACAACCTAAAGCATCTCCAGGGACCTTAGACAGAGCATCAGGAAAAGGAGGGTGACAGAGTAGGAGAAAGGGAGACCAAAGGATGCTTGAATTAAAACAAAAATGTAATATATCATGATGTGTAAACAGAAGTGTCACATACTGGGTATTTGAATCCTTTCATAAAAGTAATGGCTCAGCTGTAGCCTTGTCTTATTTTCAGCACTGTCATTCAAAATAATTATGATATTGTGTAGATATTCCAAAAGAGAATGACCTAAAGTGTTGTGAGTTTCTAAAGGAAAAGACCCAAAATCTTACAGAGTTTAGAATAAGACTAAGGTAGAACACATAGTAGTCTACAAATCTGTAAATGGTTGCTACAAGAAGGGAAACAATCCATTCTCCATTGTCCACAGGAAACAGAATAAGAAGCAATAGGCTTAAGTAAAACAAGGTACATTTTTAATTTAAAGGACAAGTAAGCCCTAGGATACATTAAGGCAAATGTTCTGTATAGGAAAGCTTTTTAGTACCAGCTGTTTATCAGATAACAGATAGTCCTTCTAGATGGATTTTATAACATCTGAAGGTTCTTTCCACTTCTACAATTCACTATTCACCATCTCAGAAGACAGTCTTGGATGCTTCTTATTACATTGTCTCTGATTATACACTTTATGGGGAAATTTAAATGTATATTTTAAAGTCATACATAGCCAGACAGAATTGTATTAATGTTTATGGTTGTTACACTTGTATGCCCAAAAGTTTTTTGTGCTGTGAACAGTTAAACTAAATGAACGAATGAATGATTCCAGTGAGAAAGGAGGAACTTCTGGATTTTTTTTTTCAGTTATACAAACAAGGGCTTTATATTTAAATGGGAGTTGAGTCTGTCTATGACAGAGTCAGGAGGTAAGAACTGGCAAGACTCTGTCAGTATTTCAGAAATACTCAGCTTAGCTCCATGTAGAAGTCTTCTGGGATATGCTGTCAAGTCTGGAGGGGACAATTTTAACTTTCTGAAGAAACACTTTTTTAAAGCTAAAAAAAATGTCATGGATAAATCATAACAGTTAGTTTATGACTTAACAAAGCACATGACAGTTGACTCAGCTGTTGTCAAAAATATGCGTGAAGGGGGAAATGCTGCTAACATTTTCCAGAAACATCAGCGACATCTTAAAATGAACTGAAGCAAACCACATCAAGAAATAAATATTTCCATATTACAAATGTGAATAACATGTATATTTATCCTCAGGAGTGCACAGTGATTATCTGTAAAAATGTTGTACTATGTATAATGCTGAAGTGGCAGAAAAATATTAAAGAGGGCTCAGGCGAAAAAGTGAGTCATGTGTTCTCCTTGACTAAAAATTCTGGATCTTTGAAAGTGCCCATGAATATTTAATAGAACAGTAATAAAATGTTATTTTTCCTCATATTTAAATGGGCAAAGTTTTGGAAGGTTAGTTTTGAACTTGGGAACCTCCTACTTTACAAATAAGTATGCCTTGGAGTCAGTTCAGTGTTAAAGGATGGCCTGTGCATGTGCAAGGACTTATTTCTATGGCTGCTTTTTCTGTTGCTTTGTGGACTCTGTCACCTGAATGTTACAAGGTAGACTTCTAGTAGTTATGATTGCAGATCACTCAGATTTACAACTTTGGTAACTGTTTGCTGAAGAACTTGCAATTCCTTCACTTAGTGGTACCCTGATTTTGGTGGAAGTTCAGTTTCAGCATTCATTAATAGATCTGATTCAAAGCCTAAGCAAGGAACACACAGAAAAATTGTATATGTCTTTTCTTAAATTCACCACTGATCTTAGTTTTATGAAGGCAGAGCAATGCAAATGTCTTTAGGGAAAAGCAATTAGGAAGACATCCCAGATGTACTAGTCTTTTTTTTTTTTTTTTTTTTTTTTTTTTTTTTTTTTTTTTTTTTATCTTCTACACAAGTACCTTAACATAATCTCTCACAGGTGAAAGATGGAAACTGCCAGTGAAACCTTATTGTGGTCTAAATGGCTGGAACCAAGACCTTCTTAACAGTAAGAAACAAACCACTGTCTTCTCGTCTAGTATTTACTGCTGGGTTCTTTATGACCTCATGTCCCACGAATGACATCATGCCTGAGGTACAATTCTTCTAAATGTTAGAAGTGAGTGTATTTAGCTTCCTCTACCACTGTGTTTTTCAGTGTAGATATATGATGCAGAATTTATCCTTGAATACAGGAATAAATAATTTTCAGTTATTTTTATATTTGAGAAACAGCAAAAGAATGGAACTGACTGCAGCTTGTAAGTGTCCAGTGTTTAAGAAAACCCACCTGCACTGAATTTTTTTTCCAGTTTTTTGGAACTAAACATTCTTGGATGAACGAAAACTTTTGATCCTGTAAACTGAAAATTTATGAGTGCAAGCACACATTTTTGTAGGCTTATTTTTGAGTGTTTGGGGGATATTTTTGCTTTCCCTGGAGGTGAGTATTTAGACATAAAACAAATGAAACAGGAGCTACAAACTGAGCACAAAATCCTTGTGATGGAAACAGCAGCAAATCAGTGTTCAGCCACCAAAGTCCTTGAGTTCAGTTAAGTATCCAGTAGCAGATATGCTCCTAATAAAGATCACTGGCTAAAGCAGCAGTTAATGACACTAACTGCTCTCATATCTCAGGGATTTATGGGTCTGCCTTTTTGACAATAAAGAGATTTTTCAGTAGAACAAAGCTGAGAAATCAGTACTGAGGCAAATCTGTCTTACAGAGTAAATCACTCATCTGTCACAGACTCAGGAGGCAAGAAGGTTATGTATGATTTAATTGAATAGCATCCAGGAAAAAATCCAAAACAACCTAGACCTGTGGGCTAAAAGACACATTTTACAGTAAGAGTTAAATGAAGAACCAGCTTTGGCTTAATTTTTTGTTCAGATACATCTTGTGACTGAGATAAATAAAAAAAATATATTGGAAATGATTATGGGGTGGAGGCAAAAAGAGGATATGGCCCTCTTCAAAGAAGGTTATTTAAGCAAATTTCTAGTTGGATGCTGAAACCCCAGTGTTTTTCCCATCCCAGTAACACTCTCTAATGCTAATATCTGTAGCAGAGGAACTGGAAGAAGGCTGTGGCTTTGATCTAGTCCTTAAATACTAGAGGTGCCAGTGTTCTGCTTAGGGAGAAGGGGAGAAGGCTAAAGAAGAAATGAGACTGAAGAGTACCCTTGGTTTCCTCAGACCTCTAAATTCCAGCCTAAAACCCCAACCCAAAATCAAATATATGTGGAAGCTGAAGGAGTCTGGTTTGCACATGTAGAGGCTATCCACGTTATCATCCATAACTGGGTCCTGCATTCAGTCAGAAGTGCAGCTCTGGGAAAGAATCTCCCTCCCTCCCATTGACGAGTTTTGATTAGCATTGCTGTGCAGTCTTGGAACATATATGTGGGAAGCCTTTTGGATGAAAGTAGATTGAACATGCATTGGGAGTACATTTAATAGGATCAGATGAAGGTTGGTTTGAAATAATTCCCAGAAATGTTGTAGTTGAACCATCATCTTGTATAGGAAACCACCAAAGTTGGGGGGTTTGTTTGTGGATGAAGAGTTCAGAATAACAGCATGGTTTTAGACCTGGTTGATGGGGAAAATTGGTGTTGAGGTGAGATTTGATGTAAAGCCATGGTAAAAATTAATGCTTTAGATAATACAGTTTCCTGGCATACATCATTAAATAGTACACTGTATGTGTAAAAATATACTATATACATATTCTGAGTTATTATTTTATTATAGTTCTGATTCTTCTTCAAAATAAATGCTTACACATGAAAACAAAACAAGCTTACATTTCAGCTAAAAGCATCAGACTTTTGAGTAACAAATTATTCTTCATAACAGAGACTTGAGATCGTAAGGAAACATCAGCAAGTAATCTTGAGGAGTCTAATAGTGATTAGATTTCATAAAAGGAAATATTAGGGTTTTTTTGTCTCAACAAAATTTCTGCTTTGTGGTTTGAATTACAAAATTGACATTTGAAACCAACTTTATGTTCATTTTTGTAATGATCCTGTAAATAATCATGAAGAAATTATCTATAAAACTCTCTGCTGTTGGGTAGTTAATTGGCTATGATTAAATCTATGTATGTTATTAGTACAATATTTGAAACTTTAACACAAAAATGTTTATTAAAAAAGTGACAGAAAAATTATTTTAACAATATACATTATTAGTTTATCATTATTGTGAGACTAAAAGTAAATAGAATTAAAAGTCTAAAACTGTCAGATTAAACTCTAAAGGTTTTTGTTTTGATTAGTTTCCACTTTTATGTAATTATCTCTCCCTCACACAAACCACCATTATCTTCAGTGCTCAGATGCAAAGAAAGCACAGAACTAAATTATGGCAACTACAAATGGTCTCCCATCTTTAGTAGTTAGGAAGTTATCAAACACTTTGTTTCACAGAAAAATTAACCCTAATGGCAAAGTGGTATATCATTATAAGGCAAACCGGAGTAAGCATAAAATCTCCTTATGATATCCAAATTAAAAGACTAAAGAGCTCAGTCTAGACTTCTCCACTACTTTGTAAGGGATCTATCTCCAGAACTTCACAGACATAGTCCTCTTTGCCCATGTGTCAACCTATTTCCCTAATGACATTGATGCAAGCTGTGTTTTACCAGTTGCATCTCCCCTACCTAATCGAATCATTAAAATAGTTGCATAACAAAACTTTAGGTTTAAGTGTTCATTTACTGCTCAAATGCACATTACTTGCACTTAACAGATACCAAACTGGTTTACATGTCCAGCAGATATTTTCCTGGTATACAGAATATCTTTGAGTTATTTGTCTATTTCTTTTGTCTGCATAAGGGCACATTGGGATAACAATAGCCATGGGCAAGCTATGTCTTGTTTTATAATAGCAATCTTTCATGTGAGCAGGGATCCTTTGAAAGACTGTACCAGCAGAGGTTTGCCTGTTTCTTAAAACCAACTCTAGGTATGGGAGGGACTGGCTCTGGATCCACAAGGTGGTTAAAAGAACAAAGCTAAGCTAAAGCACAACAGGGAATAAGTGCTTGCAGCAGTGTGTTTATCAAAGGATGTAGATAGTCTGAAGGCCTAGTGTATATGAAGCAAACTATAAAACTCTCATTTTACAATAAATCATTTTGATACTTTGCATAAACATGAGGATGGTACACTGGCATTTCTATGTGATCAAGGTTAAGATAAGTTTCCTTATTCAAGAGGTACCTTCATAAGGTATCTTTATGTTACTGGAGATTTGGATTTGACTCTTTGTCTAGCTGAGTTTTCTGTTTATCTGGAAGTTTGTTTTGCTGACAGTTACTCAGTTCAGTAGCATTTAAAGTGTATTGGAGATTACTTCAAGAAAGTCTGTATATGAAACTACCTCAGAATTAATACAATCCTAACCTCTCTCTGTAGCTCACTTGCTATACAATGGGACACTCTTCTGGTCCTTGTCAGTAATGTAACTTTTCAAAGAGTGAGGAGACCACCTTGACCCTTAGCTTGAACACTGATTCACGTATATAAAACTCATGGGAAATGGATGGTATTGAGATTTGCCAGCAGTACATCATGGACTAATGGTGTGAACTTTCCATTTTATAACAATGCCCTTGAAAAACTACCATGTATGTTTGGCAAATGTGCACATTTTGGCTTACTGCTTTGTTAAATGCCTTCCTTTTTTCTTAGATACAAAAGAAGAATCTACAGACAAGAATTAATGATGTGTGGTAAAAACCTTTCCTATTCTTTACTTTAAGCAAGACTATGCAAAGGTCACACATTGTATAAGTTTTCTTTAAATCAAAATGCCTAATGCAGACTCTGTGGGTGGAATTTGTCTCACTAACTGACTAAAAGTTAAACATCTTGACTTTCTCTGTAGTCAATGGTGAAAGCCGGTCACCTTTAGAAGTGTGACTCATTTTGTCCTAAGTGTCTAGAAAAGTAGGATAAATTGTCCCCTGAAGATCCTCAGCTCTCTCCATTGAATTCAGAGGAAGCCTAGGAGATAGCTTAATTGGTCTAACTTTCAGATGACTAAAGTAAAGTGAGACAGACCTGAGGTCAGGGATATCCAAAACATTTTATAGTCAGCAGGAAGAATCCCTTCATGTGCTTGAACAAATACACAAGTTTTTAATGCTATACTGCCTAAATGAGGAATCTGGTAGCCCGAAAACCTGCTAGCGATGGAAGAACAAACCTTCTCCCATGGCCCTGGTTAAGGGGACCAGACCAGTCAAGGAAAAAGTTGGTATGACTTATCTCACTAGTTACTACAGTGAGCAGCAATATTCAGGATTAACATGGGCACAACTCAGTCTTCTCTTTCCCAGGTTTAGATCAAGCCTTTTTTTCTCAGTGTTGAAGCATCTTCCTCTGTTTATTATTACCAGACAAACCTACTTCCTTGGGAGAAGCAAGGTGAGACATCCACCACAGGGTGCATGCTTTAATCCAGTGGTTATAATATTCACTTTGAAAATATTCTTCTCCTCTAAGAGTTATCTTAAACATATTTGCTTTTCTTCTGCATGAGTTTCAATGTACTTTCTAAGCTTTGCTGCAGTCATACAGTTCTTTCCTATGGAGTCTGAATGTTAATTAACCCACTGACATGGCGCACACTAAACAGTGTTAGGAACAGAAGACATTTCTGCCTCAATCTTATTGCTAAGGAAAGGGTTGTGAATCCTGATGATTACCAAACTAAAGGCGCCACAATCAGAAGGACACAATTAGAAAGGCAATGGATCCCTTCTCAGAAAATACCAGAGAGCTCTCCGGTAGCTGTAGCTATTCAGCTCAGGAGCCAGGTGCTCCAAATGAAAATATTCCAATCACAATTTTTAACAGCAAGCCCATAGCTGTGCAGAAGATATTTATACCAAGCTATGGAGCATCTGACAGGTTTTATTGTCAAGATTTGCATAAACTTTTTTCACCTTTGAGCCTGTAACATGTTTGAAAATATTTTCATAATAATTAGCAACTTTATATGTGTCCCAAATTATGCCCTAATTCTAATTAGAAGTGTCATTAGAGAATCCAAATCTGCTAAATTATCTTTTTCGGTTGATTAACTTTCCCTTTCATATACCTGATTTAAAGTGGGAATCTAATTATCATCTCTTTCCTGATTCAAAGCTCTGAAATATTATATGTTCTTAAATTACTCACCAGGGAATGTGTGCAGTGATGGTGCTGAATGGCATATTTCACAAGTGTTATACTTGCCATATAAATTATTATTAAATTATATTCCCTGGAGTGTATGTGGTGACATCTGGGGTTGCTTCAGGCATTTGGAGTTCCATGTCTGTTACCAGATCACTATGGTTTCAGGCAGCTAGAGTAATACCATCTGTAAATTAATAAATGTCACCCTTCTGTGCTACTTCCTTTCAATCCACACTCATATCACGGCTTTCATAGTTTGATTTGCTTGCTGCAAAAGTATCATATAAATAATAAAAATTCACTGGTTTTCTGTTGTGATTTTTAAAAAAAATGTACAAATGGCATAGAAGGAATTTAAAGTTCTGTTCACAGTAGTATGCAAATATAAGAAGCTGTTTTATTTGATTATTTTAATAATATGGGGTTTTTCTCATTTGTGTCAAATTCCAAAGCAAGCTGTAAGCTGCTGATTACCTGATGATTCACAGATACTGTTGTCTTTCTGGAAATAAGAGCATTGACTACATTTGTGATAGGAATGAGGATTTCACACATGTTTTTCTTAGCAAAAGGAGAATTTTTGAGGAGAAAAAATGTCAGGAAAATAACTATATTCTTTGTGTAAATCTGACTGAAGGGAAATCCTGCTTCAGGTTTTGGAGAACTGCGTTGTTCCTTTAGAGAATGCATATCAGCATGAATTTTAATGAAACTTTACAGTATGTAGCTTCATATTTAAAGTGTAATTTTAACACAGTCAAGATAAAAGTCAGTCTTTACTTAGAACATAACAGGGAACAGACTTAAGGCTGTGATAGAGGCACAAGGCAAAACCCACCCCTGTGCAAAAGCTTGTGGCCACGCTCGTGCACTCAGTCTCTCTGTGCGCCCTCTCTGTTCTGCACCTGGGTGAATGCAAGCCATCGTTTCTGCTTGTCCTGGAAGCTGCCACATATCCAGATTATATACTGAGGCTAAGTTATGATCTGGATGAGCTGCAAGAGCCCCAAAGGAGACAAAGTTCAGGCTCAAGCTATTCTATAGTGCAGACCAAAGCACATAGTTCCCTGGAGGGTTGTCATTTGCCCATATACAGCTGGAGGGTTGCTTCTGTATGTGTCACTTCCTGGAGGTGTATCATGTAGTCAGTACACCCCCAGAGAAGACACTATCACCACCTGCTGCAGAAGCAGTGTGAAGTCCCATGGCTGACATCTCCCTCTGCATCCCTCTGGGCTTGAGGTGTAAATTGAGGGGAAGCTAAAACAACATAATCATGAATCCCTCCTCTGTGCTGTTTGCTTTCATGTCCTCCTCAAAGGAGCATTATATATAGATATAACATACAGAAACTATAAACAAAATTATTTAATAATATTGGGACATCACATGGTGTACTGGGTGTAGGTAGCAAGATGCAGGAGACTGCAGAGGTGACCTCTTACGAGTGCATGACACAGCTGATTCCCTCAGCCAGACTGGTGGTGCTTCTGGGAAAATATATTCAAGAAAGAGAAAAAATGCTGCACAAGCAGAATAGGGGGGGG
>NW_020799095.1:101892525-101910163 GCF_003259725.1 Athene cunicularia | reverse complement strand
GGAGGGGGGGAAGAGTGCAATTCAGCCGTATGAACACCATGAGAGGAGGGAGGATGTGCTCCAGGTGCCAGAGCAGAGATTCACCTGCAGCCCATGAAGAGGACCATGATGGAGCAGGTTTGTCACCCTGAACCCCATGGAGGACCATGCCAGAGCAGATTTCCTCAGTGCAGCTCATGGAGGATCCTTTGCTAGAGCAGGTGGATATTTCTTGAAGGAACTTCAGCCCATGGAGAGCTCACACTGATCCAGGGAAAAGTGTGAGGAGGAAGAAGTGGAAGAGAGGAGCTGTTATAGATTGATCACAAACCCCCATTCCCCATCCCCCTATGCTGCTCAGGAGATCAGGAGGTAGAGAAGTTGGGAGTGAAGGAATGAAGTTGCACCTGAGAAGACAGAGAGGGGGAAAGGTATAGTTTTAATTTTTGTCTTTGTTTCTCATTACGAAAATCTGTTTCAATTGACAATTTCAAATTAATCTTTCCCAAGATGAGTCTGTTTTGACCATGATGACAGCTGATAAGTGATCTCCCCAGATTTATTTTGATCATGAGCTTTTTCATCCTAGTGTCTCCTCCTTCCTGCTGAGGAGGGGGGATTGCGTGAGTGGCTGGGTGGGCATCAGGATGTTATCTGAGGTCAACTCATCACATCTGGTCCTGCAGAGAATTATGTCATTCCCTTTACTTCCTATGGCTTCTTAATTAGTATTTTTCTGTTATACTTGTCTTCAACTACTTGTGATTGCTTCTTCTGCAGCCTATGACTCAATATATATACCTTTGTTTAAAAATTGTAATACACTGTCTTCCTCCTATGTATATAATATACTTCCTCTGTCATCAACATATGTTGAAAACTAAGCATGCTGTAAGGAAATAATGGAATTGCAATTCTAAGCCTATATTAACAATAATTTCTGATTTTGAATCAGATCCTCTGCCCCGTGTGAAGATGTGAAAAAAAAATAAATCTCTGCCATAAGTAAAGATCACCACCACTTTGGGAAAGCAAGCAAAAGTATCTTCAAGATAAGACAACAAAACTATACAGTGTGAAAGCATTTAACACCACGTACCCTATTCTGGAAAATAAAGTGTGTTGTTATTAAAACGCAATATGGAAGCAAGTTTTACATTTGCATTCTCCAATGCATGGCTTGCCTAACCACTGTGAGGTAAGAGTGGTATCTTGTCAATGGTTCGTTTAAGAAAGGATTTAGAAGTGGATAAGGTAAGGCATTACATATTTTTAGGTCATTTTTCCCATATACGACAAATGGAATGGAAGAAAATATGGATATGTTTAATAGGAGAATAGGTAAGCTGACGATTGAGCCTTTAACCACAGACTAAAATTAATGGCAGTTTTTACTAGGCTAATAATTTAATTCTGGATAGTTTGAGTAATTGCAGTCTGACTCTTAACATGGAAAATTCAAACTCACATTATCATAGATGTTAGCAGTGAAACCTTCCTTTTTCAGCACTCCTGACAACAGCAGCGTTGAAACATGTGGTAGGTCTAAGGTGATTTGGGATCTCCTTGGACCATCCTGTGAACAGAGAGGTGCTGACTGATTCCTTCTGTAGTTTTCAAAGTCTAATTCCAATAAAAACATTTCAAATTAGTTCATTAGATGATAACAAGAGGAAGACGGAAATAGGAAGATAATGTTAAATTATTTACTTATCTATACTAACATAACTTGATGAGTTAGACATATATATCCTTTATTTATCTTTGTCCTAAATGCACACACATCCATATATGTAACTGGCAAGGCTTCTGAACAAAATCCATGCAAACATAATTTCTTACCAGTTTAACAAACTCATTGAAAGAAATAACTAGAACTCCTCTGAAAAAACTCAGTCTTCTCTCATAATTTATCTCATTAGTAGATGCAGATATCTTTTGTTCATAAATATAATATGTATAGAAGATATCACTTTACAACAGCACTTATACTTTATAAATTATCACATACGTGATGGATTTACAGATGTTTCCAGCCACTGGAGAATGTTTGTATTAAAACCATGTTACATGTTTTCATTCTTAACTGTGTCTTGATCACTTGACTTCTGGTTTAATTCTGAGAATGATGAAAAGTGAGTCTTTCAAAGCTGAATATTCTTTCATTGAGAAACAACAACATGACTGCTTGGTAACAACAGCCATCTCAACAAAACACTAATCAGTTCTTGATGGTTCAGACATTAGAAACTAATAAGACCCTGTCTGTAAAAGGGTGACATATGCCCATAGACCTATGTGTTATGGACCCATAGGTCCACTGTGTTAATGAGAGCAGGGAAGAATTCTTCTTCACCAAGGGTGGATATATAGGAGTTGCAGATCAGCTGTGAGATTTTTTTTGAGAGCTAAGTGTATTTTAACACATCTGCTGGTATCCTTTTGGGAATTAATAAAGTGGAGGTTATTATCAAGTAGCATGTGTATAAGCCCTTAGGAGACAGTCCTAACAGAATAATGAGTGGATTGTGTTATGCAAAGCCTTGGTTTTGCATCAAGCATGTAGCAGCTGAATATCTGTGGCCTAAAATTATGCTGTCTTGTATTGCAAGGCAGCATCCCAATTACATGTCTTTTAAAGCTAACCAAACTGTAAGAAAATTAGCATTGTGATTCCCCCTACCTTGTCAAAATGACTGAGTTAAGGGTGGAGTGGGGAGAGGGGCATAAAAAGAAGTGCATAGAGGCACCATTTATAACCTAAGGAGAAGTTTCTGCATATTCAAAACATCATACCTCTTCAACTACACTGGTCTGCAAGGATTTACCATCAGCACTGCTGTGACTAATTTCTCAGCCCTAAAAAGTGTTCTGATTAGGTCAGATGAGAACAGGAAAATAAGGTCATCATATCCTTGTTTCCTGAGCATCATCTGAATTGTCAGGCTATTATCCCTGCTGTTATGTCACTCTCCATGCCACCTGCATTCTTTTTTTCATTGAATGCAAAGATCCCAAACCAAACTTTGGTTCAGAAAGCATCTCAGCCAACAAATACCAGAAGCTGAAAGGATTACACAAAGAAAAGCAAAATTATATGCTTGCTATTCTTGTATTCCTCTCCAACCAGCCTCTAGTCTAGATCTCGTCTAAGGCTGACCTAAGATAGCCACTCCTACATTTAGACATGTTTTCCTGATGCTTCCTTTTGCTATTCTAGTTTGTCTTTGTTTCAGAAAAATCCACCTCAGCAAATCAGGAAAATGTCAACCCACAACAGACTGCTGTGAGAAGAAAACCCCAAAATACTATGCTTGTCCTGCCTGTTTTCCTGCCAGTTCCATCTGAAGTTTCATAGGTCCTAGGAAATACTCACTTTGCAAATAGGTTTCAGCATGCTTACAGGAAACTACACTAGAGTGTTTATTAAAACTATGTAAGGATATGATTCAGCATTCGTTGAAGCAGTGGAAATCCTTTCTTACAGTGAATTGATTCTTAATTATATCTACATTTTGTCTTTTCTGCAGTCCATACTCTTCTGCCATATCCATCCCATGCACCTGCTCTTGCTTTTGCTTTTATTCATAAGCCATCACCAGGGCACAGAACTTTCATAGCAGCGGAGATTAGACTGGCATGATTCATGAAGCAAACCACAGGACCTAGCAGAAATCTGTAAGCAATCTGTTATCAACAGGGACTCTATACGTCATCTAGCTGTGGTACCCTGTTCCATCTGCAGTGCTCAAGAGAAAACTGAACCTGAAAAAAAGCTCCTATTAAAAAAGCACACTTGAAGGGGGTGAACAGAGTACTGAAAGGCAGGGACTGAAGTGTTTGAGGAGGCACTGGGTTTGCTGGAACAAAACTTCAGGAGCATAATGGAGAAGAAAGTGACAACTGGAATTGAACCAGCCCTAGCAGATCTGATTCAAAGGTCACCAAGATCAGTGGGATCTTTCTCATTTATGTTGATAAACTTGGACTCTGTCCCGGTGTAAGCAGCAGTAACAAAAATGTAGGAACGTGTTTCAGTAGAGGTTTGTTTTGGTATCAGTTGATCTTTTGCACAGTAAAAGTGGTTCCCAGCTGTCCCTGTAAGGTACACACAACTACACTGAGAGAATGTATGCAGCAAAGTGATTGCTGTAGTCCAACAGACTCTTCTGGGGAAGTCTGAGATATGTTAATTTTCTTTCCCCAAAGCATTTTGATGTTTCAGGGGCTAAACATTGTTATTTGTGCTCCATTAGAGTCACATCATTTCCAAGCATATAATAGGAGGGGTTGCCAGTTTATATTTAAAAAAGGAAAAAGGAGTCTATTGCCTGTTGTTCAGAAGAAGAGTATGCTTTGCGTTTAGCATTGGCTTTTGTAAAATTGTTCCCTATGGTGGTGTCTTTCAGTCAAGGGAGCTGATAAAACCCTTATCAAATTCAATTTATACGTTGCTTCTGCACATTTGTTCTCTTGAAGCCTGTCCCTAAATATTTATAGCCTCAGCAAAGAACTAGTATTTGCAAGCCACTCCTTCAGCTGAGGTATAGCCAGTGTACTTCCACTGAAAATTGATGGCATTACAGTGATACCAATTGGCTAATAGTAGCTCTAATATTTTCTGTGTAGGTGTTTGTACAGGCTTAGTCCTGATCATAAGATGAAGTGCAACACGCTCCAGCCAGAAACCTTTGCAGCAGATGTCTTTCCTTGTCTGTGAGAGGAATATGGCAGTTTGTATAGTCTAACCCAAAACCAAATTACAGATCTCTTGAACTAGCCCAACTACCTTGGACAGTGTATTGATGAGGGGCAAAGCCCAGGATCACCCAACTATCCACATTCATTTTCCACCAGCATCCCTTCAGCTTGCTGATTTATTGTTTTTTGGGGTGTATGGGGTATATTTCAGAGATCCACAAAATCTGCTTCCCCTTTAGCACCCTGTTCATATCCAGATGGCCGCAAAGGAGGTGTGAGAATTTCAGATTCCCTTTAGCGTCATGAATGCACACTCTGTCCAAGTCACAGTCCACAGATAATATATGTTCAAAGTAATAGCAGCTAGAAGTATATGGTGATTTTTTTGGCTGGCTCTTTGTCACAGTTTTGAGCCTATGCTTCTTTTTGAATATGATTTATTCTTCCTATGATAGAAAATTAACTATTCAGTTGCTAAAGAGAGTGCACAAACCAGAGCTCAGGACAGCCAGCTTCTACCATGCCTGTTCCCAGTGAGTGATATCTTACTCTATGCATAATCTGTTGACTTTTATAGTTGTTAATATATGATGGTATACCATTTAAAAAGTAATTTATGATACAAAATAAAGTAGTGATAATGAAGATCTCCTGTGATATCCATTCCTCTAAGATGAAAGAAATGCTATAATGTTTTTTTCTGCCTCAGATTACACTTGTTAGTGAAGATTTATTCACAATTATACTGTTTTCATAAAGTTTAGCTGTTTGAATCCCAGTATTGGTTTATACCAGCCAATTTTTATTTATTACATTACCAGTATGTTTACTGACTGTTTCTAACATATTTTCAAAACATTTTTTTCAAGTGAAACATCTCACAGCTTTTGACAATGCTAAAGGCTTGATCCAATGCCAGTCAAATGAAAAGAAAACCTCCCTTTTGCTTTGGTGCTTTGATCTAAGTGCACGTCCAAGTGTTCATTAAAGTCTTATTTATGCTTGTTTTGCAAATGGACATTAGACTGAACCCATGGTAATACAGCAGAATACACAGGGACCAAGGATAAGGCCTCAGCAGGCAATAGAGCTATGTGCCTTAGGGAAAATATTTTGAAAATAGTATAATTGGACCAGATTATGAAACCCTTACTTGCAGTTTTCTGCAGCTTCTTGCCAGCCCAGTTGCACTGAATAAAAAGGAATGACTCATATACATGCCCCCAACTGAGCAGAAAGTCCCTGCAGGATAAACAAACACTGTCCTGTGTACTGAAACGCCTAAGCTAACATTAGGTGACATAGATGTAGAGACAGTAGTTAATAAGTGCCTGGACTCTATGCCACATTACCACAACTCTTCTACTTTAGTTCTAAAACAATATCTCTGTACAACGCTACTTTCTCCATATAGTTGCACCAGCTCATTTGTAGCTAATTTACAGATGTCTCTAATAACATGGCAGACATTTCTGGCAGGATAATTTGCTGTGAACTGGTTTATTTAAAAAACAAACAAACAAACAAACAAAAACCCCAAGAAACTCCTGGTTCTTCATGTGTATTTCTTTGTAGCAAATTAAAAGTTATTTTTTGCATCAGCTATTTGATCTCCATCATATATTGGAACAAGCTTCACACCCTATTCCTCCACACTTTCCAAACCATAGACTACTCAATGCACTAACCACTCAGAGTAACATCACCATCATCCAGTCCAGCAAAAAAGAAACTGAAGCCTACAACAGCAAAGTGTTCAGTTCACCTGATCTATGAATCTGTGATCACAGACAGATTATTCATGTGGCTGAATGCTAAAGGGAATGGTTATCCATCACAAGCACTGTTGTTAATCTCTTGTGCTATCCCACTCCAATCTGGAAAAAATAAATGCTGGAGCCTGCTTTTCCTCTAACAGCAGGAAAGGAACAGAGAAGAGTTGGGTACCATCGCACCTTGTCACAAGCTCTGAGTGATGATGAAAGTTGAGCAATTAATCTAACCCCATGAACTGAACCACAGAAAGGTGCATTCTGAGTTTATCTACCTTTGTGTTTCCACAGAGGTAAGAGGAGAGAAGCCAGGCTTCTACATTTTACAAACCTGAAATTTTATATATAAATCAGTCCAAATGAGAGGATCTAGGATTTCACAGGACAGAACACGCTCTTTCAAGAGTCAGGAAAAGGAATGGAAGGAATAAAAGAAGAAAGCAAGAACAAAAGTTATATATACTGAATCAGGCTGTTAAGTGTAAATCTGTAGTTGTGTAAGAGTTGTCCTATGCTTGATCACCTTCACTTATAATTTTATATGGTTATCACTAGGAAGTCAAAGAAAGCAGGCAAAAAAAGGACTTTTTTCCTTTTCAATATTATTCTATTTAGTTTGTTGCCTTGATTTCTTTTCTGAAAGAGTTTACTGTCATAATAGAATATTTAGTAGGAGACATCATAGCAATAAATACTGTACACTGTATGTTCTCAATTACCTTACTAACCAGGGATGTTATATCACCAGTCAGAGAGTATTCTGGGAACAATCTGTTGATGCTGAAGTCAGATATCACAGTACAAAGTATCTTAGTGTCGCTGGGTTTACCTCTTATGACTGGAGATAACTCTTGATTGCAGTTTCCCAATTCTCATTGAAGACCAATGATTTTAGAGCAAAGCTACTCTGAGGGGAAATGCATAAGCTTTCATAGTCTCTCCTCAAAGTAGTGCAGGAAATTTCATTGCTGAGTTAAAAGCAGACTGACCAGTGAATTTCAACAAAATACCATCTGAAAGTAATGAACTTATGTTAATGCTTCCCAGCTGGTAGAAACCTAAAGTGGATTGGTGTGGTTTCTCCATGGCTGAAGGTGCAGCCAATGCACTCTCTCCCTCATTGATGTTTAGGTGGAGCCCCAGAGCATCCATATTTATAATTTTTTTAATTCTTTTATTGTTTCTACTTCTTTTTTTTTTTTTTTTTTTTTCTCTTGAGGAAGTATTTGCTGTGTATAAATTAAAATCCCAGATTCTTTCATTCAACTAGATGCATCCAAAGATAGTGTGGTGAACACCGAATGGAGAGAAAGAATTTTCTTTTTTGATCGTTGATAATTGTTAATGAAAAGTAAAGAATTTATGTTGTTTCTTCAACACATCAAAAAGCTGAGGAGCAGAGAAAAAGATAACTGATTGGAAATATTTGTTCTTATAGAATTATGACTATGGTATTAGAGCATTTTCCCAGTCTCACATTGGTACCAGATTTTCAAGTATTCACCTTCAAGGCAACAATTATATTTGTGTGGAAATGTTCTAATGAATCGGGTTTGTTGTTAACCTCACATTTTGCTTGGGATCCTTATGTACACATAATTTATATCATTCTCACACTTGGGAACTTTTATTGTCTACAAGTCTCTGTGAAGAGATGATCAGAGTATAAATATTTTAATTTTATGTCTTTGGTTTCATTAAGAAATTTCCCAAATTATCATTGAGAAATGACAGAGATGCCAACAGCATAACTTTAGAGCTGTTTGTCCCCGTTAATGTCATTGTTGTTCCAACGTCCTCCCAAGTCCAGCACCTTCATGTGACTGCTATTTGTCTTTAGTACAAATACTTTAATGCAACTTACAGTAAAGAAAAGGAGGGCTATCACAAGTGCTTCTGAATCAGAGCCCCAAGATAGAAACAGGGAAGTCTTGTGATTACTGAGTATACCTATCTACACTTTGAAGACCGCTGGACTGTAAGGATAATTTTTATATGTTGCACATATCCAAGTCATATATTCAGAGGATTTTTTGTGCTTCATGAGTTATAACCTTAATCAGCTTACTGTAGGTGCTCATGTGAGCTTCCCTAATTTTGCCTATGAAAAAAAACAAAGGTAAAGTTAGGAAGGAGTTTAATGACAAGCCTTGATTACCAATTTCTTACCATAAGGCCCAAGTGTTTAATCTCACAAATTATGAATATAAAAATAAGAGTTAATAAACTATTGCCCTTCTGACAGTTCCTTTATTTAATTTCCTAGAGATGTTGTCTTCAAACTATGAGCACACTCTTTGAGACTGAAGAAAAATTTCAGCTGTATTACCAGCTACTGCATGATTTCTGGTTTGTTATTTGAAAACAACGAACATTACACTTGGAAAGTACTGCTTATGTGAAGAAAACCAGAGTGTTTTTTGGCCAAGTGAGATATCAAAAAACTTAGGCTAGGTAAGTGATAGGATGCTTTCTTTCTCTTAAGCCCCAGTTACTTCTGTCTTAAAAAAAAAAAAAAAGAGGTTTTAAATATCCCTATAACCTTGTTAACAGTGACCTGAATGGCAAGCCATAGTTACATTAATATGCAGTAATGGGGACCATGAGCCAGCAGTGTGCTTTTGTGGCAAAGGCAGCCAGCAGCATCATGCACCACATTAGGAAAAGAGTCATCCAACCATACAGGAAGGTGGTCCTTCCCCTCAGCACTGGTGACACACACCTGGAGTACTGGGTCCAGTTCTGAGATCTCCAGTGCAAGAGAGACATGGACTTTCTGGTGTGAGTCCAACAAAGGGCCATGAAGCTGTTTCAGGGACTGGAGCATCTTTGATAAAAGGCTGAGGCAGCTGGGACTGTTCAGCCTTGAGAATAGAGGGTTTGGGGGGATCTCATCAATGTGTCTAAATACCTGACGGGAGAGAATGATGATGAGGGAGCCAGGTTCTTTTCAGTTGTGCCTAGTGACAGGACAAGAGGCAATGGGCAAAAAAAAAAAAAAAAAAAAAAAAAAAAAATATCCATCTGAACACAAGATGACACTTTTATTACTGTGAAAGTGGTCAAACACTGAAAGACATCGCCCAAAGAGTTTGTGAAGTTTCCATCTTTGGAGACAATTAAAAACCATCTAGACACAGTCCTGGGCAGCCTGCTCTAGATCTGCTTGAGTAGGGAGGTTGACTAGATGATCTCAAGATTTCTTTTCCAACCAGAATGATTCTGTGATTTCAGAAAATGTTTTACAATAATTTATACTTTATTTTCAATTTACATTAAAAATTCTGACAAGTGGTCTCAAAACATTTTATTTTTTAAATATATATCATTAACAATGTGCTGCTTGTAAGCCATCTGATCAGTGGAAAGAATCTGAGATTTCTCAACATGTTTGATTTTTAAAATGAGACAGTTTAAAATTAACTGCCACTTTCCAACACAAATCACATTCATATCCCAGAAGAATGGAGAACCTTGCTCTGCCAATGGAAGAGAAAAAACATTGTTCAGCAGCTCTCCAAAGAGACTATAGTCTGTGCATGACTAAGCCAGCTGGAGGATCCTGACCATTTATGCAACTCTTTGCCACAGAAGGTGCCAGCATAGCTGATTTTAAATGCATTAGAAGTGAAAAAGTGGAGGAGCAAATACCACATGAATATTAATTTCAATTTCTAATCATAATCAGGAGGAATCAAACCCAGTAATATCATTTTGGCAGAGTCCCATGAGTTCCTCTGATTCTAGATCTTCCTGTGTCTTGAATGTGCCAATAATTAAAAACAAAATATTTGGCATCAGCACAGTGATTGAAAAGTGTTTCCTACCCCCAGCTATTTAGTGTATAGCCAGGGGTCCACGTAGCATCATTTTCAAGGGAAACAATCTGTGTTTAACAGCCTTAGAGTTCTGAATCTGAACAATATCCAGAACAATCTTCTTTTTCAAATGCAGCATCCAGCTGATATCTATAGCTTTATTCATGTTGTAGTTTTCTCAGGCTGAAATGAATTAACAAATTCTGTGTGTAGCACCATGGTAAAGATGCACATATCTCATCCAGCCTGTCTGAGAAGGGAGAGACCCTCCTTGCAGGGCTGGCAGTGATGGGTTTTTTTGTATCAGTCCTTCCTTTAGGATAGTTCCTGGTGTGTGATGGCTGAAACAAGTTTTGCATATGCTTGGGCTAAGGCTTGAATGCTTAGAAACTCTCAAGTCTGGTCCCCTACTCTTTGGTCCTCCAGCAAACCCAGACATGTACTTCCAGAGCCTATTTTCTCCTAGCTATCAACCTCAGCCAACAGAAAAATTATCACAGGGCCCTGAAATGTTTTCACCACAGAAATCGTTGCTGCTTAGCACTGTGGCCTCTGGGACAGTCACAAGTGATATGGATGAACAGTTGAATCCAGAGAAAGAGCTAGCATTTCTGGGGCTGTATGATGAAAGATGAAGCTGAGAGCATCAGCTTGTGAATGCAGATTCTGTAAAAACTATAAGTTTTATGTGGTCTTGTAAACTACAGAAATGAAGGCACTGAATGCCCAAAGATACAAATTGCGAGTATCTCATTTCTATAACTGCTTGGGAAATTCTAGCAAATACTTTTTTTGATCTCAGAAATGCAAAGGTACCACACAAAACCTTTCTGTAAGAGACACAAATGTCCTCTGTATGGTTACTCCATTTTGAAGTATCTTTTGCAGTAGCTATTCATCCTGTTTCATCACATTTTTAAATAACAGTTTAATTTTTTCTGTGACAGGACCATTATTTATTTAGAAGTTTGTGTATATTGTAAAGATATTTTAACAACTTTTTACATCAAATAAATCAAAATAACATGTTGTTAAAATGTTAAAATATTCCCCAATGGAAAAAAAAAATCCTCTTTTTTACATGATTTCCTTCAGCTTAGTAGGTTTCACATTTATATTGAGAAGGAACATTTTTGAAACTTAAAAATTTTCTGCAGAATGATTCTTGCCTTCACTACCCTTCTGGAAACCTTTCAAAAATCTAAAGCATAATATGAAATTTTGAGCAAGTGAATGGAAGACAACACTCTGATAAAACCACTCTGAATGACTACTGGCTTACTCCCCAGCTGGTTGCAATGGTGTGACCTTTTCCACTTTGGAAACCAACCCCAAAGTCCTTCAGTTTAAAGCCCACCTCACCAAGTTGGCCAGCCTGCTGCCAAAGATTCCCTTGCCTCTTCTAGACAGGGAGATCCCACCCCTCCCTAACAGGCTACAGTCGCTGAAAAATGTCCCATTGTCATAAAAGCGAAAATGCTCACAACAGCACCAGCCACGAAGCCATAAGTCAATCTGCATTATACATCTTTTTTGTGTTACACCTCTTCCTCTTACTGGTAAAATGGAAGAAAGATCACTTGGGCACCATTACTTTTTGCTTGCACCTTCAGGTCTTTGTAGTATTCCTTGATTCTGCCCAGGTTCCAGCTTGCAGTGTCTTTTGTGCCCACATGAAAGAGCAGCAATGGATAGTAGTCTGTACTTTTGTCAAGTCATCTGTACTTTTGGCATCCTCTCAGCAGCATCTCAGACCTGAGCTCCTGGAAGGCAACATGCCTCTTGTGACTCCCTCTCAGGCCGGCAGATGGGGTCCTCAGTGCCCCTTAACAGACAGTTACCCACCACAAGTATTCATCATTTCTTTTTGTAGTAATCACTGGGTTCTGCTGGTGTAGCTTCTCCTTGCAGACCTTGCTTGTGGGTGTCTACAGCTGTTAAAGCTTCATCTCTGGCTTTGGTTGTAACGCTGGAGGGTGGGACTGAAACAGAGACCTGCTTTTGTGGGTTACCAGGGCCCAAGGTCCTCATTCTCTGTGGTGTCCACGAGAGGAGCATGGTTCTGAAACTAATTATCTATCTCCATCTTGGCCCCTCTAATACTTTTAACTGCCTCCTGCAACTCGGCCACCTGATGCCACAGATCATCAACCTGTGCACATCTTTTGCAGGTACTTATCTCTTACTCAGGAGAAGGGTCTGGGCACTCCTTGCAATCTACCTTCCATACTGAAGTCTCCTTCCTTACCATCTGTCTGGGTGGAAGCATCAGACATCTCAAGCACTTTCTCTGTGAAACACTGGTTTTAAATCTGAGGTAAGTGCCCACCATCCTGGAAGAGACCTAGAGCACTTCCCTGGGCTGTGGGCCTACAAGCAGGGTTCGCGGCCTTCCTGACGCACCCTTCTGCCTGAACTGCTGCACGAACTGCTGTGCCTTCTCTATCCCTCTTTGTACACACTGGTCACAGCACTCCCGGTTGCTGCTGCTCCACAGGGCTATTTAAATCTCCCACAGTTGCTCCTGGCAGCACCCAAGCGATGTCAGCCGCTCGCACGAGAGCTGCTGGCTCCTGGTGGCTCTCTGCTCTTCCTCAGATGTCTCTGGCTCTGGGAAACCCCCTGTACACCTCGATCTAGCACCCAGACACGGGACTTACCCCTGCCACAACTGCATGCCTCGCTGACCGACTCCAAGTTCTAGGATTTCCAGTATTATCTATATTGTAATATTAAAATCTACAAACTTTCATTTAAAAAAAAAAAAAAAAAAAAAAAAGCTCTGTGGTGGTAGATATATTTTTATTAAAAATTCCTAATGTCTTAGCTATCTGGAAGGTCAATTTAAGTAAGTGTAGATAATTTAGAAAATTTCTTTTCAATACCCTTTCCTGTAAAATTAGAGAAATGGAAGTGGGAAAAGAGATTGTAAAGCTATTTATATCTATTTCATTTGTATTAATGTCTCGGGGTGTTTTATTTCTTATAGCCTCCCAAAGAATAATCTTTAGGGAGTGCTTGACTCAGGTTTGATTTTATCAGTGCTTTAACAAACGTACAAACACATTTAATTTGGTGAGTTCCGTCACTGGAACATGGTAAAGTAGAATCATTTGACTAAGTTATTATTATAATTAGATCTTCTTGTTTTGGAGTTTGCAGAAATGAAAAGTAATTCAACTACATCCTTGTAATTACTAAAATTTATAGCTATCCTAAATAAAAGGTTACCTGTGTGGAATAACTGAGAATAATGAAGGTAGGAAGCAATGCAAGAGTTACTGAAATATTTTGCTTTGTTTTACAATGCTGTGACTTTTCAGAGCCAGATCCCACAGTCACACTAAGAGCTTGTTCTGATTTCATGAACTTCAACAAAATTTCTATGCACATACAGAGTATTTCCCCTGTAATGGTAGAAGCTCAGAGCCGCATAAATTGGGCAGAAGAGTGGTTGCACCTCCTCTGTTCTCATACCTTCTGGAAGAGTCACTGGTTACGGAGGTGCTGGCAAAAAATACTGAAATTTGGTTTGCTGGGGAATAAGACCCTTGCAGCCCTATTCTCCACATGCTGAAAGGCTAGCACACTTTGATTTTTACTTGCCCAGATTAGAGCAGAATGAGGGACTTCTGTTAGGCCTCTGTCAGACCCTTTGTCTGCTGGATCCAAGTAAATCTTCTGAAAAATTCATTCTGGTTTTCCTTTTTATGATTACATGAGAGTTTATGATAGTGAGTTTCCCCAGATGGTAACAGGTGTGTGACATGAAGGGGAAATTGAGAAAGAGAGTGTCAGTGAACAACCGAAATACAGTAGACTTGTATCTCTGCTCCTCAGATCTTCATATAAGTATCACCTAATGCTGGAGAAACAACTTGTCTACAGAAGTAACTACAAGGTGTTAAGGAACCTTGTGTGAGAGGCAGCGGGAACACTACTCTTTCTTACTATTTCATGTTATGCTGGTAATACTGTAAGAGAACTGTGACTCATCGTTTGTTACAGATGTTGCTGTAGCTATGTCTCTGTCTTCAGGTACCAATATTTCCTCCAGATGTCAAGATTTTCTATGGTGGGAGGCTAGCATGACTGTTTCAATACGGTCACAAATTCTCACAGGTGTTATCCTCACAATGATGCTGTGAAAGACTTAGTCTAGCTGTGCGATCTGGAATTACCAGTGGGAAGGAATAAGCTGGTAAAAGCTATGACCAACTGCAAATCTTAAAGCAGACAGCTACACCCTGAACACCCTCTCCCTTCACACATTTTCTCAGATGCCTACACCATGCATCAGATGAAAAACTGAGGTGATTAAACTGGCAAAGCCCCAGTGCACAAAGTAGACCTAAGTAACTGTTTCATGCAGAACTCTTGCAGTCTTCTGCCTTTCCCTGAAAGAGAAGAGGTCCTTTACTTTGTAGCACGTGATTTCACTAAGCTCTCCACAGTCATGTCTTTGTCCCATATAATCATAGTTAATTTAAACATCTTTGACAAATACAAGTACTGTAAATTACTAGTCCCAGTGCATATTATCATGTTTTTACCCTGTCAATGATTGCCACATTATCTAGCTTTGAGGGTCATTTCATATTTCTTCAGCATCTTAATGGTTTTGGCTGTAAATAAGTTATCTTCACTAAGAAAAGTTGAATTCTTTCTGGCTAGCCATTTTTTCTAGTGAATGCCATATCCATTTGACTAAAATCATTACAGTGTCACTCAGTGATGCGTGGAAAGCAAGATATCTTTGCTTACCATCTTATCAGTTCCTTCTCTGGACAGAACTTTGTCTGTCCTCACATGAGTCTTACATTTCCCCAACAGTCCCTAGTGAGACACGTTATCAAAACTGCTGTAAAGTCCAGATAATCTTCTTCAACTAACTTTCTTCTGTCTTAACTCGCTATACCCATTGCTTTATCTGGAAAAGCAAAACTTTTATTGAATCTATATTCACAATAGCAATCAATCTTGGTGATCAATTTAAAAAGTAGTGCTTGTACTGCTGGAACTCATCACATTAAGCCACTGCTCTAATGCATTCCTCAAGCTTCTCAGTGCATTAAATTTGTTACTAATGACCCCTTGTATGGTCATTATGGCAAATGCCTGTGCTCATCCTGTTGGCAAAGTCTCCTGTGTTAGTTGAAGTATAGGCCCAAGTATTTGTATTCTTGTGATAAATACCATGCCCTATACTTTTCTTCAAGTATTGTGTAGCTCAGAACCAAACCATTCACACAGGATCTCCAAGGAGCCCAGCCTACATCATCTGAACCCTGGCTTGCAGAAATCTCACCCCTGGACAGATATTGCTGTCTGGATGGCAAGAAAGGTCTTCACCCTGTGCTGATTTGTCAGGTATGTTCATGCTTTTCCTGTGAGGGTGGTTTAGAGCTCAGCAGCAGGTTGCATCTACCCATCTGTGCAAGTGCTGGAGACATTAAGAAAAGCTGGTCTTGACTACAGGCTCAGGTCAGTGTTTGGCAATACCACTTATGGAAGTCAGCCTTCATAGTAAAAATAAAGCATGTGTAGCTGTCAATAATAACAATACAATGTGGTGATGGTTAACTCAAAAAAGGGAATTATTCCAAATATCCAGTATAGAAATCTGTAAAAGTCAAATTTCAATATAGGCAACTGTTTTATAAATAATGCTGGCACTAACATAACTTCTAACCTAAAGAATTTCAGTGAAAGTAATATGTAGCTAAAAAAAGAGGAATGTTTTTCCAGGCCTAATAACAAATCTACATGAGTGGAGACCCAGAAAAAACATCGTAGTGATTTTTCTAAGAATTTAAATGTCATCAGATATAACACTGAATTTTTTCCTCCAAAGTAGCTACTCTTTTGCATTTGTTTTTTTTTTTTTCATGCAACAACATATGTATTTATTATTCTTAGTCTCTTTGACATTGTATTAATACTGGCACAATTGAAACTGGTTTAATTTCATAATTATCTGTGTTTCTGGTTTTATTATGTGGTTGTAATAATTAATCTATTGAACACCTGATTTTCACACTCAGGGAAACAGTTTTCCAGAAAGTCTGTCTCAACTCCTGTCAGTGTTGAAATTTTCTAGGGGGATTAGAAAAATCAAACGAAGAATGAATCAGTCACTGAGATAACTCAGACTGGTGTCCTTGTCTCTAGTGAAGGACTGAGTCCAGTATCTGGTCCAGATAAATCTTTACCTTTATACATTAATTTTCTTTAAAATCCCAGGTGATCTAAGATTTAACGTTGGAAAACACTGAATCTTGGAAAGCGTTGGGTAGGGGTTTTTTTGGTGGAATGTTGGAGAAAGAAAACTTGGAAAGAAGAGGGGGAAATAAAGGCAACATTACAGAACAGTGGAAACAGTAGCACATATGGTCATATAGTGGAGAGAGAAACCTGATTTTGCATAAAGCTATGACCTGAACCGTTACATTCACATAAGAATTTTGAAACTGAAATGGCAGCACAGAAAATTCATGATGTATAGAAGACAACATATAAGAGATCAAGGGAAACCTCTCTGATCTCAGATCAACTGAGAAATGTTTACATCAGCTGATTATTTTGTCCTTTTACAAATATCATTTACTATTCATTTAAAAGAAGAGTTTTCCATAAAGGCTAAATATATGTTAAAAAGTACACAGCTAACATATCAGAACTGTGATGAAATTTCTTTAAGCTTCCCCTGAAATGTTCCATTTTGTTATTGGAAACAATAGAAAGTCAAGAGATGAACTGCTAAAGATTCCTGCCAACTCTTCACTGCCATATAATCCTTCATGCCTCATTAACCTCAATATAATTCTCATAAACTGCTGAACCTTAATGCTGTCTCCAATAAAATTTGCAAAAATACATGTAAAGATCAAGATAACAAATTACAAGACTATAAAATCAATTTCTTAATCAAAGGATACTTTGCCAATAATGTCATGGCAATGCGCTTGCAATGGGAGAAGAGAAATATGACATGAATGAAATTACTCTGTCCCTTAATTGTTCCCTTGTAGATTTTCCTGTATTGTATTTCTGTATCAGAGAAATGTTCTGTATAAACTAGCACAGATTTTTAGGGGTGCAGTCTCCATTACAGCTTAACTTCAGTGTTGAGTACTCTCTGATGGAATCTGCCATTTCCCTGCTGAGGAGTAAGTGAAAGGAGGATGTTATGAGCAAGTACTATGAATTGTCTGGCTTGGAGTAACACCCAGTTAGCAATATTCATGCCAGAGTTCACCTGGTGGAAATACATGACTGTAAATATTTTTCAAGAACATAGTTGAAATTGAAGACTTCCATTTTTTTATACTGTATTGTCATTTACACAAATGGGGGGGGGGGGGGGGG
>NW_020799095.1:101888873-101892475 GCF_003259725.1 Athene cunicularia | reverse complement strand
GGGGGGAGAGAACACACAAACAAAAAACAGAAAACAAACCCCCAAAACAAAACAACCAAGAGGAAGATTTTTTTGGTAGATAATTTACCTCGCAATATGGCTCTTACTGTAATTGATTTCAAAATCCAATCCTGTCAGATGCAAACAGAAAAGTAAATGTCAAGTTATCTTTAGAACTTTTCTAAAACGTTCTGGGACCAGTGAATGTTTTTCAGGCTCCAGATTTTACAAGTATCAGAAGTTAAATTTTCGCTACGGTAATGACCTACTGTTTAGCCCATATGTTTGTTGCTTGAAATTGTTGAAAAATAGGATTACATAATGAAAATTTTAGACGCCACTGCCTAGTCTGGCTGTTTATTTGAACTGATATTTTAAGACAGTTTCTTAGGGACCAGTCTCCTGTTGTTTTCTGTTTGCATGCAGTATGACTCAGACTTCATGCCAACTTTAAGTTTTTCTACTTAATTTGGAAAGTTCAAGAAAAAGACTGCTCTTTTGGAAAGGTTGCATGTACCTTATATGTAACAATGTTTTCTTTATTTTTCAGTTAGCACAAAATAAACAAGTGCAAACCAGTTGCTGCTGCTGTTGGACATAGTTGAGACATCCCTGTGTCACCATTCAAGAGGTTTATTTACACCTGCTGTAACAATCTGGGTGGTTTGGCTAGGTGGAGGGTAGAGAGTCTGAAAAGTCAAGCCCTTTCCTGCCAGTGGTCAATATCATACTAAGTATACAGACCTACCTGACTTCCACAAGACACTGGGACTGAAGAACCATGCAAGAATGGGTGCCAAATTAATAAGTTATCTCAATTTCCATTGGTGATGAAGGATTAATAAACACATGACTCAAATACTACTTGATCTTTGATGAGCATGATGTACCTCCCAAGCAGTTAAAAGAAGGGAAGGATATCACTGTTGTCTCTGGAAGTAATTCGGTTCATTTTGATCTACAGAGAAACCGTTGTACTAAAAAAATGAAAAGGAGAATGGAAGCAAAGGAGGTGCCTCAAGAAGCAGTCCACACTGCCCACAAGTCTTGGAGAAATTAATTTTTCTCGGGCAGCACAATTACAGGTTTGTGCCTCATCTCTAATCACCTCCAGCTATGAACTAATGGTACAGCAGACACTTGGCAAGTCTATTTCTCACCCTAACAGGGAGCCAGGATATAGATCAGGACCTTGCAAGTCACCCATGCTCCTGTATCCTACAGTGTAGAGACAGCCTGTCTTCACAGCCTTAACCTGGAAGTTGACAAGCCTTACACAAACCATTTCTCAGTATTCAGGACATCCATAAAGACTTTTGTTTCATGGGGGCTGTTGGTGCCTGACAAAGTGAGACATCATACTGTAATATCTTGCATAGCAGAGACCTCACTAAAGCCTCAGATCACCTTGCTTCCAGTGAGATAGTTGTCTTCTATGCTTTTTTCATTCTGCCAAGGGTGGCTGAAGATGTCCAAAGGGTTGGAAACTGAGGGCAGAGTAGGAGTGAGGCATAGTTATACAGGAATTGTGGGTTTTTTAGAATGCATGTGTCTATAAGAGACAATTTACAAAATAACTAAATTAAAAATAAAGCAAGATAAGCAGATATGGACTAAGGCAGCAGAAAATCCTGACTGTGGTTCTTTGCCTGGTTTGAAGGGCAAATCAGGTTGTGCTAAAATATGGTTTATTAAAAAATACTGTGAAAGCATTTTATATGAAATGAAATGTTCATTCATTTTGCAGTGACTTGTAACTTGAAATACTTTTAACTACTTAAATAAAAGTTTAAAATGAAACAAGACAGTTATTTAAAGATTTTTCAGAGTGAAATTTGTTTGCTTCTGAATTTTGGTGTTTTTTTTCTGAAAACTGTGTGGTGAAATTAAAGGAATTAATGGGGAAAAGGCTTAGAACAGATCTGAATTTCCAAATATATCAAAATGGACACCACACCTTAAAAAACTACCAGAAAGGAACTGTATATCACTATTCTGTTCCCTAGTGGAACACTGTCTTATTCTGGAAACAATGGTCCATTAAACTACCTTTACTGATGATAGAATTTGAGATAGTGTCCTCACAATCCTGGGTTTTCAGTCGATTAAAAAAATCAATTTTAAATGGCTTCTCTTTTCTTTGTGCTACTTACCCAACACTGTCCTTCAATGGAACATGATACAATCAGCTACAGCTGGAACTCTAAATATTCCTCTTCAAGCCTCTCTGTTTCTTTTATTAAACAAAGTTCATAAAGTTGGCGTCAACAGAAATACTGCTATCCCTTGCTTTATTTTTCTATTCTAATAGTGGCCCTCAGAAAGATCCTCTCTATTTCTGATCATAATTTTAACTTTTCTTAGTATCCATCATAATTTTCTTTTCAATTCTGTAAGAATGGAAGGTTGTTGTTTGGTTTGGATTTGGGGTTTTTTTTAATGGAGAAGCTAACTTCATCATTACATCATGAATGTAGGAGGACTGAGACTTTAAAAAACATATTTATGTATTAATAGTTTCCAGTAAAATGTTTTGACTTGGAAAATGCTTTCTTCGATTTTTAGCTGGAGAAAAATGTTTACACATCTTTCTCCTGGACACAACTGAAAGCTGAGCTTGTTAAAACTACAAAAGCTTTGGATGCTCCTGTCTCCTTGTCTGACCTGTCTTACAGCACTATCCTGCACATGAATTCTTCTCTTCCTTCTGCTCCTTGCCAGCTGCCTGAGGTCTGCCAATGTCACCATGTCACATTATCTGATAAGCAGAGCTTGGAAGAGTGGTATAATATATTTTGTTACTAATGAGCTATTTGGTGAGATAGAGGGGTTTACAAATACAAGTAGAACAGTGTTTTACAGACGTTTCTTAATATCTTTCCATACCATGAAGTTAGTGTTTCATAAGATTAAACATAAACCTGAGGTGGACCCATAGGTATAAGAAAAAGCATACAAATGAGCAATCTAAATATAAATAAATAAAATTCTAAGGAGTGTAACCACATCTAATTCAGACCATACATACTTTAATATTTTCTCATATACCTCAGACATGAATCATTCATTTGATCTGAAAATTTTAATGTCACAGAATCACAGAATCATCTAGGTTGGAAAAGACCTTGAAGATCATCCAGTCCAACAAATAACCTAACACTGACCATTCTCAACTACAGCATATCCCTCAGCACTACATCTACCGGACTCTTAAACACCTCCAGGGATGGGGACACTACCACTGCCCTGGGTAGCACATTCCAACACCTAACAACCCCTTCTGCAAAGAAATACTTCTTAATATCTAGGCTAAACTTCCCTGGTGCAACTTGAGGCCATTCCCTCTTGTCCTTGTTACTTGGTTAAAGAGACTCATCCCCAGCTCTCTGCAACCTCCTCTCAGGTAGCTGCAGAGGGCGATGAGGTCTCCCCTCAGCCTCCTCTTCTCCAGACTAAACACCCCCAGTTCCCTCAGCCGCTCCCCGTACGACCTGTGCTCCAGACCCTGCACCAGCTCCGTTGCCCTTCTCTGGACACGCTCGAGTCATTCAATGTCCTTTTTGTAGTGAGGGGCCCAAAACTGAACACAGGAATCGAGGGGC
>NW_020799095.1:101764103-101888823 GCF_003259725.1 Athene cunicularia | reverse complement strand
GGCCTCACCAGTGCCGAGTACAGGGGTCAGATCCCTTCCCTGTCCCTGCTGGCCACGCTATTGCTGACACAAGCCAGGATGCCATTGGCCTTCTTGGCCCCCTGGGCACACTGCTGACTCTTGACCAGCCGGCTGTCAATCAACACCCCCACATCCCTCTCTGACTGGCAGCTTTCCAGCCACTCCTCCCCAAGCCTGTAGCGCTGCTGGGGGTTGTTGTGGCCCAAGGGCAGCCCCTGGCATTTGGCCTGATTGAAACTCCCCCAGTTGGCCTCAGCCCATGGCTCCAGCCTGTCCAGGTCTCTCTGCAGAACCTCCCTGCCCTCGAGCAGATCAACACTCCCACCCAACTTAGTGTCATCTGCAAACTGACTGAGGGTGCACTCGATCCCCTCATCCAGATCATCAATGAAGATGTTAAACAGGAGTGGCCCCAACACCGAGCCCTGGGGGACACCACTCGTGACTGGCCACCAAGTATGTTTCATTCTTTTCACCACCAGTCTTTGGGCCCGGCCATCCAGACAGTTTTTTACCCAGCAAAGCTTGTGCCCATCCAAGCCACGAGCAGCAAGTTTTGCCAGGAGAATGCTGTGGGAAAAGGTCTCAAAGGTCTTACTGAAGTCAAGGTAGACAACATCCACAGCCTTTAATATGGTTTTATATCATTTTATAATATGATATGCTATAAACCCATATATGGAACCAAAGATATTTCTTCAGTGTACTTCTTTAGTAGTTCTGATCTTGGAAAGGCAAAGATGGAAATGATGAGATTCTCTCTCATTAGAGCTTGTTGAATTGTTGTCTGCTCTGTGTGTGGCCTAAATATCTCAGCAGTGTTTTCTGTATATTTTGTGCTTGCAGATAGCATACACCCTAGTGACCAGGCCACAGGAAGCTTTTAGAAGGGTTCTAAAGAAGTTAGTTAAAAAAAATACAAATAACATTGTCTTATTTTTACACTGTTAATTTCACTCTTGATTGGAGTCTTAAAAAGGCTGTAAATCAGCATTGGAGACAATCAAAGCTTTCTTTCATTGCAGTCACTTCACAGTGGTTTTAACTCTTCTTTAGTCTCCAAGGTAAGCAAGAAACAATGAAGCTAAAAGATTTTTTGGTTTGTTTTTCTGTGTGAGAACATAATGTTCTTTCTTTTTCTATCAGCTCTTGTGATAACCAGGGATTAATTAAAGAGTCACTTGTTGATGCTTCTTATATTCCAAATAGCTTTAATCCCTGAAGTTCCAAAGTAATAAAGACGGCAATTTTATCCTTCACACATGGGACAAAAACAACAGTCCACCTTTGGTCTCATGTCATGTTAAACCACAGAAAATAATAAAATCATAACTTACATAATTCCCTTGTGACTGTACTGTATATAGAGAAATGCCAGGGATTCTTGTTCTCCATGGCTTCTCCACAGGACTCTCCAGCTATGGAGGGCCAATGCTTCACTGCAGAGAATCACACAGACCCAGCTGAAATCTGGCCTCAGCAGCAAAATAAAAATCGCTGATCACCAATTCCAAATAGTTTGTCTTGGAATTCACGTTTATTTCAGCCAGTGTGAAAGAATATAGGGCTAAAATTAAAAAATAAAAAAGATAACAATATATCTCCACAAAGCAAACAGAGCAAACAAACCAAAGGCAAACAAAAAACCCTACAACCCAACAAAATGCTGAAAGTTGTTAAAGATTTCTGACTTATGAATGAACCTGTAGCAGATTGACAGTCTGATGTTTTCACTATGACCATTTACTGCACAGCGTGTAAACTTTTTTCTTCATTCTGCTAACATGAAGGAAGCACCATAAGAGGAAACAGGTCACTTCAGGTCATGACTGACCCGAACTCTATCTAGAGTTATTTTAACCCTCTGAATTCAAATACACACAATCTGGGATCAGATCCCCATGCACGGCATGTAGCATCCTTGTCTGCCCTCAGTCATGGGAATAAGAGCTCAGCAAACAAGTTAGAAAGGACCTTTGACAATCCAAGGCCAACTCCCCGACCTAGACACCTGGGTGGCTAAATCTCCATGGAACATCTCAAAGTACAGTTGCCTGTATTTTGTTTTAGATGCATCCTAAGACTTCAAGTCCCAGAGTTTCTTAATTTGTGGTCTGGAGACTACTGGAAAGGCTGTGATGATCCACCAAGTGTAAGACACTGAGCAGAAGGAAGGGGAAGAAGTTAACATTCCTCAAACAGATCCTCTTTCCAAATGGTTTGGAAGCAATTCACAAGACTGGATAATCCTGTGAGTGCAGAGCTGACCTCCTTCAGGTATGACGACACAGCATTGCAGAGTGCTGTGTAAGCAGATCTTAAGCACCAAACTGGAAATAACAGGAGGAGGAAGGATGATAAAGAGGGTTAATTTGGCATCTGAGACAGCATTATGCCAAGAAGTCAAAAGATTTTTTCAGCTACATAATCAGCAGCAAATTAAATTACTTAAGATCATGGCTTTGAAAATGTTTTTTCTAGTCAACTCTTCAAAACCTCATTAGAGTGATTATTGATGAAGATACCTTATACAAAATACTTCCCAGTATCCCCCCTAATTTTAATACAGGAGGAAATGCTTTGGATCATGGCTGAAAGTGAAGTGAACTGGCTTTATTTCCTGTACCATTCACTGCTCATTGATCAACCATTTTAACATGGGAATTGACACAAAAAATCCCTCTCTGGATATGGCCAGAACCCAATGTCTGGGAACAAGGCTGATATTGTTACCAAAAAAACAAGAATAAGAACTTATCGACACCAATCTGATGCAGGTAAGCAGACACTTGTTTATTGACGCCCGGACATGTAGGGGAGTGTTCTCACCAACAACACGTGCCAGGCTCCAGAATCATACACCTTATATAGAACTTATTCATACATATTCATTAAGTATTAATGCATAAACATACAGTTTCTAAGAAATCCTTAACATATTCTCCTATTTCCAATTCTGCGCAGTAAAGTTTAGAAATGTCTAGAAATGTGTCTGGGGTGTAAAGTGAGTAGGTGGTCCATGGGTCGATGGTCGCGATCTCCCCCTGACGGAATTATCTTTTGCTTAAGGACATAGTTTTCTTGGCAGGTACTTGCAAGCTGTTACAGTTATTTCCCTCAGTTCCCATTAATCCTGGACCTTGACAACTACTTGCATTCTTCTAGTCCTATATATGTATTATAAATCAGTTTACAAATCACCTTGTGTTTTGTTACCTAAGTTCTAACCATTCCTACTAGACAATTATGACCAATCCCTTCGGCCTTGGTACGGGGCTGTACAGGGAATTTTAGAGTAGCAATGAGTTGCTAGATTCAAAATACAATAAATGTAAAATGATTTTTACTAAAATATCTCTTAATTCTATACTTATATTAAAATCAAACACAATTTAATTTCAGTTGATAATAAAATCAGTAACTATATTAAAGAAAGACAGGTTGATTGTGGATTTTTCTAATCTTTTTCCCATCTAATATAAAGTCTTGTTTGTAAACAAAAACACGGAAACAATCAATATAATTTAGCAAAAATATGTGTCCTAAGTGCATTAACCAGGAAGGTTCTAAGCCAAATTCTCTGTACATACAAATGGACCTCACTCTATCGAAACTGATGGGAGAATGGAAGCTTGGCTGTCTCTAAAATTAAATCAGTTATAAAGAAGTAGTACCCAGCAACAGCTTATGTAAACCAAACCAAGGACACAATGTGGGAAGGTATTTTAGAAAGTCTCAGTCATCAATCTATATTTGTAAATTCCAGTAAAACCAAAAGCAAAGTTGAAGAGAATTCTCAAAAATGGTTTTGAAAGTTCTCTGAAGTCATTTCTGTTTACCAGAGGATGAAGCAGCATTCAGAAAGAGGCAAATTCATCTCCTTTCAATTTAGTGGTGAAGCTTAGTTTTCCAGTGCACTAGTGTTGTCATCAAGTCTTTTGGTAGCATGAGATGTGTTGATGAGTTTGCTGGCCTAAGATTTATGTTTGTCTTCCCAGCAGGTAATGTATGAGACAGTCACTTCTAGATGTACCTGACAATACTTTCTATAGAAACATTTGTATTAATGACTTCTGAGCTCTTTCATCATAATGTGTACCCAAAAGGAGACCTGGCAGGACAGAACATTTAGATTAAATGATGTCAGTTTGAAGAGTCAGATCAAGAGGGTTGAAACCACTGCTGCCTAAACTATTACTCTTGCAGCATGATAATATCTTATTTTTAGAACGTTGAAGCATGTCTCACCCTGGAGCTCAAACAGAGCTCTAATCGTTATTAATGGCAGCTGTCAGGTATACATCTATTGACCAAGAATGAGTCACACCGGATATACTAGAAGCCCCAGTTGGCTGGAAAGCTGAGGCTTTTTTTTTTTTTTTCTTATTTTCTTTTATTTTTTCTTCCTTTTTTTAACTTTTTTTTTTTTTTAATTTTTATTATTAGCTCCTTCTTCTGTAGGCAGCATGATAATGAAACATTAGTGTTTATTTGCAGTAGCCATTAGGACAAACTAATGAACTTGTTCTGGAGATACAGGCAGGTCATCACCTGTTTTGTCAGTAAATAATACTGTTAAGGAGGCAATTTCCATCACTGTAGGTACTCACAAGTTAATTTAGAAACTACCAGCTTTTAATTAGTAGTGCAGCCAGCATACTGTGTGGAAAAATCTTGCAGAAAGCCTTTCAATTTATTAGGAAGCTAAAGAAATACATTTAAAATATCCTTCTCCTGCTCTACAGAGTGATTTGAAGGATTCTAGTACCAATATGATTGACATTAATAGTTAAAAGGAAAAAATTTAAAATTTTATATTTCTTTGTCTCCCTAAATTAAATGGCTTTCAGTCACATTTCATTTTTATCAGGCTACAGTATTTGCAAATTTAATTTCAAAGCATGATTTTTACATGCATAGGTTTCACAAATCAGCTGCTCTGTCTGTCTTACAGTAAATAGCATAGGCATTTAATTCATGTTTCCAAACTAAATGAGGCAACTACAGATAGTATAAAATCTGCAGCAACAGTGCCTGTGAACCCTCAAGATCAATCAAAGCCTGCTGTTAAGTTTTTATATAGGAAAGGTCTGCAAGGGCATGAAAGCTGCACAGAAAATCCAGCATATAAAGAATATCAGTTAAACAGACAGATATAGTGTAGGTCTGCATCTTTCATTTCAGAATGAAATTAAAAATCCTGGTCCTTGCCTAAAAGATGTGTCAGAGAGCAACTGCTCTGAAGAGATAATGACACTGACAGAGCCAAGGGGAGAGGTCTCAGGAGACCAAGCTGAAGCCCAGAGGGAACAGCTTTTTGTGACTGAAGACCCCTCAGCTCTTGCAGAACTATTCTAATGTTGCTGTTTTCAGGTCATCCTTTAGTGGCCAGATATTTGTAACTGCCTTTGCAGTAATAAAATGACACTTTAATGAGTGAGAAAATTGAAGAGGAGGAAAAATGGTAGTGAGGAAGGGAGAGAGGAGACAGAGAGAAAAATCATTATATGAGGGACTATGAAGTCCCTTTGTTCAGTATTATACTACCCTTAGCATAAATTCACTACCAAGATGGTCTGACAGATTGGCTATGCCTAAATACATTAGACAAGAAAAGATAAAAGGTGTGCCTGAACCACAAACCAGCACACATTCACTGTTACTTAATTGTACGAGGTAATGTCCATTAAAGTGTAAACAAAGTGCACACTAGGACCTCTGGACATGAGGATATGCTCTTCTTTCTCCTGGCAGACCACCTGATGTTATGCTTAACCATGCTGTTCTGAATGACCACGCTGGTTTCTGCCCCTGGCCTGTCCTCACCACTGCATTGACAATGTTTGCTCTGGAGCCAGCTCATTCTTTGAACATGGTGCAAGGCAAAGCAGTCTCTCTCCTTCAGTCTCTGCTTCTGCTTATGAAAAGCCAGATGGGATCCACTTTTCTGACCTGAAAGCAATGGAAAGCATAAGCCTTACATTTTTGATCTCCTGCTTTGTGGACTTTGCTTTTGTCTACCTGCATGTCTCAGTCTGTTTTCCAGTGGTGTGGCTTTGTTTAACTCTCTGGAAGCTTCTTGGTATTCCATGTCCAGAGAAATGGCAGGTGTATGCACTTATGACCTCCGTCCCCCTCTTTCTTTGATATTATGACAGTTATATGAAAAGTAGCACTGCTACCTTGGAACAGTCTTTGATGAATCACTAGTAATAACCCAGCATTTAATCCTAAAAGTTGGGCTACCTGACAAGTTTGTCTGCAAAGCAATTTCTTTAATTTCCACTGATGGTCCTCTTCTAACAGGGTCATCTCCCCCAGATCAATATCAGCTGAAATGTGATTTGGATTTGTGATCTCCAGGGGCATTACGCTGTCTACTTGCTGTGCTCAAGATATTCCATCTTTTCTAATGCTTCAGCTGAACACAAAGCAGTAACGACCTGTCCATGGTGAATGTTATTACTGCCTTGCTTTCTAAGTTGGTTGCTGAATTGAAGCTGTTGAACATCAATGCACAGGCAATCCTATCTTGAATCACTTGTTCTTCTTCTTTCCAGTGAGTACACAGTGTGCCATTCTCATATTTTGCAGTAAAAGTTCCTTGCCCTTGGTACACTGATAAGTCATGTAACTCTTCCTGCCATCCTGTAGTTCAGTTGTCTTTCCCCAGGTATATATGTTTACAAAATTTCTCCTGTAAGTAAAGATATGTCTGCAATGCTTTGCTAAATGAGGCCACAAAGCACATTCCTACCTAAGGACATACACGAGTCTATGGGACTGGATGGGATACACCCGAGGGTGCTGAAGGAGCTGGTTGGGGTGCTCACCAAAACACTTTCCATCATTTACCAGCAGTCCTGGCTGACTGGGGAGGTCTCAACAGATTGGAAACTGGCCAAGGTGACGCCCATATATTAGAAGGATCAGAAGAATGATCCAGGAAATTACAGGCCTGTCAGCTTAACTTCAATGCCCGGGAAGCTGATGGAGCAGCTCATCCTGAGTACCATCACACAACACATGTGGGACAACCACATGACAGGGCCCAGTCAGCATGGGTTTATGACAGGCAGGTCCTGCTTGACAAACCTGATCTCCTTCTATAACAGGGCGACCTGCTTATTGGATGAGGGAAAGTCTATCGATGTTGTGTACCTCGACTTCAGTAAGGCCTTTGACATCATTCCTCACAGCATTCTCCTGGCAAAACCGGCTGCTTGCGGCTTGGATGGGCACATGATTTGCTGGGTAAATGAACATCCTTCGCTGAATGGCTGGGCCCAAAGAGTTGTGGTGAACGGAGTTAAATCCAGTTGGTGGCCAATCATGAGTGGTGTCCCCCAGCACTCAGTTTTGGTGTCACTCCTGATTAACATCTTTATTGATGATCTAGACGAGGGGATCGAGGGCACCCTCAGTCAGTTTGCAGATGACACCCAGTTGGGTGGGAGTGTTGATCTGCTCGAGGGCAGGGAGGCTCTGCAGAGAGACCTGGACAGGCTGGAGCCATGGGCTGAGCCCAACTGGGGGAGTTTCAATAAGGCCAAATGCCGGGGGCTGCCCTTGGGCCACAACAACCCCCAGCAGCGCTACAGGCTTGGGGAGGAGTGGCTGGAGAGCTGCCAGTCAGAGAGGGACCTGGGGGTGTTGATTGACAGCCGGCTGAACAGGAGCCAGCAGTGTGCCCAGGGGGCCAAGAAGGCCAATGGCATCCTGGCTTGTGTCAGCAATAGCGTGGCCAGCAGGGACAGGGAAGGGATCTGACCCCTGTACTCGGCACTGGTGAGGCTGCACCAAGATTCCTGTGTTCAGTTTTGGGCCCCTCACTACAAAAAGGACATTGAATGACTCGAGCGTGTCCAGAGAAGGGCAACGAAGCTGGTGCAGGGTCTGGAGCAAAGGTCGTACGAGGAGCAGCTGAGGGAACTGGAGTTGTTTAGTTTGGAGAAGAGGAGGCTGAAGGGAGAAGGAGGTTGCAGAGAGCTGGGGATGAGTCTCTTTAACCAAGTAACAAGCAATAGGACAAGAGGGAATGGCCTCAAGTTGCACCAGGGAACGTTTAGACTGGATATTAGGAAGCATTTCTTTACAGAAGGGGTTGTTAGGCATTGGAATGGGCTGCGCAGGGCAGTGGTGGAGCCCCCATCCCTGGAGGTGTTTAAAAGTTGGGTTAACACAATACTTAGGGATATGGTGTAGTTGGGAACTGTCAATGTTAGGTTAATGGTTGAACCAGATATCTTCAAGGTCTTTTCCAACCTAGATGATTCTGTGATTCTGCACTGTGTGGGATGGTCTTCTGTTTTGTCACAAAACTCTTTATGGAGTATCTGGTTATACTCAAGAGGAAATTCTTTACTTTTTTTTGGTGTAAATTACAGTTTTTAAATGTAGTATAGCTTCCCCACAACAGCTGTTATGGTCTTTGGAATTCTTGACTGAGACAAGTGGGAGATGTATTTTATTCTTGGGTTTATGTCAGGGGCTTGAAACTGGACTTCATGAGTTTAGTTATTCCTCCAGGATCTTTTCTTTTGTATGTGACTTATGGATGGACAATAAAAAGGTTTTTTTCTCCTGCTATTCATTTATATTGTCAGTTCTGTGGGCCATTTATTAATTTATTTTTATAAGAGTCTCTAACTCTAGCTGAGGTTACTCACAAGTACAAGCGGTTCTCATATTATGATGCAGCAGGTTTTTTGCCACACAGCATGGCTGTTTGCTCCTAGAGGCCTCCAGATTGATTTGAGATGCTCCTCCTACTCTGACGAGTCCCCTTGGGATTCTTGGCTATCAGTTAAGATCTTATTTTTCTTGTCTCTTTTCTAATATCAACAATCCTACCATGCACATTTGAACCTGCTGCTCTTCCACTGAGATATTATAAGGCACTGACCATGTGTAAACCTACTTCTAACTCATGAAGCTGTAGCCCAGAAGGTCAAAGAGCTGTGTCTCCACAGCATTTAGCTCAATCTCTGCTTAGACCCAGTAAGTCATAGGCACTGTTGTCACTTAAACAGGGCTGTGCAGTGCATGGGATGCCAGCAGTGTCTCTGCATGGTGCTACACTACAGAGACAGGCTGGATGGAGGGATGCAGAAAGAGTTCAAACTTAAGTGCATAGCTCTGATTCTTGTATTAAGAATACACCAGAGATACCCTGTGACAACTTCAAAGATCAGAGTTACAATGTTTCCTAGACAATGCTGATTAAACATGTCACAAGTACAGGACATGTTCAAATTAATTCCTAATTCATTCCTTCCACATAATGAATTGGGAAAAAATGTAAAAATCATTACATTGAATTTCAGGGAAAGTCAGCAAGCTCTCTGCTAAAACTTGAGCATGAAAATATGGATTTCAACAATATTTATTGATATGTAAATATATGCAGAGAAAGAAAGAAAGAATATGCTTCATTACAAGAAAATCGGGATTTCAAATTTTCTTGAAAATTTAAGAGATGAGAACATCTTTAGTTTATCTCCAAAGCTGAAAGAAGATAACAGTTCCATTTCATGACAACATTTGATTTTCTGAATTTTCTTTTAATTCCAGCATTGAATTTCTGTAGTGATTTTATGGAGGCGGGATTGTGCTGGGCTACCCTGAGATCCAAAACTGCATTTTAAAAACATTTGGAAAAGGCTTATGAAACTTGAGATCCTTTTGCCTTGGGAGTTTTCAAAGTGATTAGCGTGTCAACTAAATTCCGATGACCCTGTCTGGGAGCCCTTGACTTCTTCCTTCAGGGCTGAGCATCTTCTGGTAGTTTTCTCTGAAATTAACAGAGAGAAGCTAAAGCCTCAACTTGAAATGACTATAGCACTAAAAATGTGAGTCTCTCAGTCTGGTGGTTTCTGAGTTGAGAATTTGGACTAAAAAAAAAAATCCTGTTAAAAATGTCCTTTTCAGCTCATACTTCTGTGAAATATTTTGGCCTCAGCACAATGAAACCATATGAAAAATGTTTCAATCAGTTCTTTTCAGAGGCATTATGATGTAGTCTTTAATTATACACGTTCTTCTTCTGTTCCCCAGAGTCCCAGCCTGTTTTGAAATTATTTGTATTTTATTCATACTTTTATTGTTAGAATGCTTTCCAGGCTGGAAAGCAGCTTTTTAAAGAAAAACAAAATAAATAAGAGGAAATGGCTGTTCTTTGTTTTATGTATTTTACATAATAAAGGTTGGTATCTTTTTAAATAAAAATAAAATACTGGCATTTTTCACACATACAGAATTACAGGAAAGTTGCAGTGTATGTTTATAGGCTCAAATTTGTTATATGTAATAAAAGTCACCTTTCCCTTTTCTTTTGTACAGATACAGGAGCACAATAAATCACAAGTAATGTTACAGGATTATAAGCATTTCTAGCAACAATCCCATTCATTGGAAAACCACTGGATTTTTACTTCATTGTAGGTATTTCTATTGCAACTATATATAACAATAGGTACTATAATTTGAGTAGATATGAAGAATTAGTTTATTGTGCACATAAATATGCATATGTGATTTTATATGTACATCTTCAGAATTTAGGACTAATCTACATGCCCATCTACATTTTTACTTATACATTTATAATATACATTTATTCTTATACATTTTTGCTCCACCCTGCATACACACAGGTTAGTTTATGTAATGATATCTCCAACCAAGACACCAAAAAAAGAGCACACTTGACCTTTAATGATAATGAAAAAGACAATAACCAAGATGTAGCTTTTAATATCATTTAAGACACACATACTCTTTCCTATAAAGCCTCACTGCTGGGAAGGAATCTGCTAATACCAAGATTTTGCTATTTGTTATGGTTTGAACTCAGTCAGCATCCAGTTGCCATGTGGCCAGCCATTCACCTCTCCCCTCCCTGATGAAATAGGGGAGGGACAAAAAGAAGAAAATTCATAGGTTGAATATAAAATTAAAATTTTTTTTAAATTGCTAATAGTAAACCAACTGACAAATGTAAATCCAAAATGGGTAAAATGCAGCAGTGGCTTACCAAGCGTGGTGACCAATATGCAGCCCGCTCCCCAGCAGCAACCCAATTGCACCAGAAAATCCC
The DNA here is from genome assembly GCF_003259725.1 of Athene cunicularia. Lineage (NCBI taxonomy): Eukaryota > Metazoa > Chordata > Aves > Strigiformes > Strigidae > Athene > Athene cunicularia. Next base: position 101,877,704 of record NW_020799095.1, on the reverse strand, counting down.
GCCATGTCGACCTGGAAAACCAAAAATGATGTGCGTGCGAGAGAGAGCCTGCATCCGTGCATATACACTGAGCATGATGTCACATGATATGAAATACTCCAGTGATCGATTGGGACTGGCCCTCTAGCTGTGCTCCCTTTCAGCCCAAGGAATGTTAACTCTATCCTGGCCGAAACCAGGACAGTGTCCACCTCTTATTCCATACCCTTTACGTCATGCTCAGGTTCCAAATACATTCTAAGGTATCATCTCCTTTTTTTCCCAGGTCTCACAGATATCATTCCCTTAGTCTATGGGTCATCCTTCCAAAATGTCTGCTGAGTTCATTTAATCCATAACTTTGGGTTCCATCTGTCATGATAGTCTTTGAGGCTGGAGGAATGAGGTGGAGTTGACTCAGTCGGTGGAGCAGGAGGCTTTGGATGTGGCAGGGGAATATTGAGAAGCACGATTTGCAATAACAGCTTTATTTGACAGTTTGGTTCATTGGCTATTTTCAACTAAAATCAAATCTCATCAAGGCACACTTCGAACTTCTCTGCCCTTCTGCATTACCCACGCAGGTCCTTGGGCAAAAGTAATCCCATGCAGGGGTTTACCTTTACTCAATACAGGAGTAACCCAGACAGTCTTCCCCAGCATATTCCTAATGCGCACTATGGGGGCTTTATCCCCATCCACGGTATGTAGGAGGTTTGACTGAGCAGGGCTGACTTGCTTGGCAGATCCTGTGGTACTGGCCAACCAGGTGACTTTTGCTAAATGCACATCCCAGTGTTTGAAAGTTCCACCACTCATTGCTCTCGGTGTAGTTTTTAGCAATCCATTGTATCGCTCAATTTTGCCAGAGGCTGGTGCATGGTAGGGAATGTGATATTTTCACTCAGTACCATGTTCTTTGGCCCAAGGGTCTATGAGGTTGTTTCAGAAGTATATGCCATTATCTGACTCAATTGTTTCTGGCATGCCATCACCATAACACTTTCTCCTCAAGGCCTAAAATGATGTTCCTGGCAGTGGCATGGGACATGGCATAAGTTTCCAACCAACCAGTGGCTGCTTCCACCATTGTAAGCACATAGTGTTTACCATGCCAAGTTTGTGGGAGCATGATATAATGAATCTGCCAGGCCTCCCCATATTTGTATTTTAACCATCATCCTCCATACCAAATGGGCTTTAACCATTTGGCTTGTAGCACGTCTTGCACCCGTGGATTACCTGCGCAATAATGTCCATGGTTAAGTCCACCCCTCAGTCATTAGCCCATCCATGTGTTGCATCTCTTCCCTGATAGTCTGAGGAATCATAGGCCCAGTGAGCCATAAATTGTTCAACCTTATGTTGCCAGTCCAGATTTACTTGAGCCACCTTGATCTTCGCAGCTTGATGTGTCTGTTTGTTGTTCTGATGTTCTTCAGTGGCCTGGCTCTTGGGTACATGAGCATCTACATGGCGTACTTTCACAACCAGATTCTCTACCCAAGCAGCAATATCTTGCCATAATTCAGCAGCCCAGATGGGTTTGTCTCTGTGCTGTCAGTTGCTCCATTTCCACAGCACACTTGCCACCATCCATGAGTCAGTATAGAGGTAGAGCACTGGCCACTTTTCTCACTCAGCAATATCCAAGGCCAGGTGGACGGCTTTCACCTCTGCAAACTGACTTGATTCACCTTCTCCTTCAGCAGCTCCACACAGCTGCCTTCTACCTTCAATGTTTTCCCACAATGTGACAGGACACATCAGTAATCAGGGCACATCACTTCTCATTATCCTATAGTTTATTATATGGTGGGGCCTCTTCAGCATGCGTTGCCTCTTCCTCTGGTGCCATTCCAAAATCTTTACCTTATGGCCAATTTGTAATCACTTCCAATATTCCTGGATGGCCGGGGCTCCCTATTCAAGCTTGTTGTGTGATTAATGTAACCCATTTACTCTATGTGGCATCAATTGCATGGTGTGTAGAGGGGACACTACTCCCTTTGAACATCTAGCCCAGCACTGGCAAGTCGGGGTGCCAGGAGGAGCTGTGCCTCCGTTCCAATTACCTCTGAAGAAGCCCAGACCCCTTCATATGCTGCCAATATCTCCTTTTCAGTTGGAGTATAACAGTCCTCTGATCCTCTGTATCCCTGACTCCAAAACCCCAGGGGTTGACCCCGAGTCTTCCCTGGTACCCTCTGCCAGAGACTCCAAGTAGGGCCATTCTTCCCAGCTGCAGTGTAGAGCACATTTTGAACATCTTGCCCTGTCCGTACTGGCCCAAGGGCTACTGTATGAACTATTTCCTGTTTAATTTGTTCAAAAGATTGTCATTGCTCTGGGCCCCATATAAAATCATTCTTTTTCTGAGTCACTTGATAGAGAGGGCTTACAATCCAACTATAATTTGGAATGTGCAGTCTCCAGAAACCCACAACACCCAAGAAAGCTTTGAGTTTCTTTACTGTTAGTCGGTGGGGACATAGCTGTTATTTTATTAATCACCTCCACTGGAATCTGAGGGCATCCATCTTGACATTATACTCCTAAAAACTGGATCTCTTGTGCAGATCCCTTGACTTTATTACACTTTACGGCAAACCCAGCTCTCAGAAGGATTTGGATTATTTTCTTCCCTCTCTCAAATACTACTTCTGCTGTATTACACCATATAATGATGTCATCTATGTACTGTGAATGTTCCGGGGCTTCACCCTGTTCCAGTGCAGTCTGGATCAGTTCATGGCAAATGGTGGGACTGTGTTTCCACCCTGGGGCAGTTGATTCCAGGTGTATTGGACACCCCTCCAGGTAAAAGCAAACTGTGACCTCTATTCTGCTGCCAGAGGGATGGAGAAAAATGCGTTGTCAATATCAATCATGGCATATCACTTGGCTGCCTTCGACTCTAGTTCATACTGAAATTCTAACATGTCTGGCATAGCAGCACTCAGTGGTGGTGTAACTTCATTCAGGCCACAATAGTCTACTGTTAATCTCCTCTCTCCATTACACTTTCTCACTGGCCATATGGGGCTGTTAAAAGGGGAGCGTGACTTGCTGATGACTCCTTGGCTCTCTAGTTAACAAATCAGTTTATGGATAGGGATTACAGTGTCTCTATTGGTGCGATATTGCTGTCAGTGCACTGTTGTAGTGGCAATCGGCCCCTGATGATCTTTGACCCTCAGCAATCCAACAACAGAAGGATCCTCTGAGAGACCAGGTAATGCAGACAGCTGTTTAATTTCTGTTTCCAAGGCAGCTATACCAAAAGCCCACCTATACCCTTTGTGGTATTTAAAATACCCTCTTCTGAGATAATTTATGCCAAGAATACATGGAGGGTCTGGGCCAGTCACAATGGGGTGGTTTTCCCACTCTTTTCCACTTAAGCTCACCTCAGCCTCCAACACAGTCAACTTTGAGACTCCCTTGTCACTTCTGAAATACAATTGGGTTCTGTCACTTTAAAATTTGATGGCATTAGGGTGCATTGAGTACCAGTGTCCACTAGAGCCTTATACTGCTGGGGGTCAGATGTGCCCGGCCATCGAATACACATGGTCCAGTAAACTCGGTTGTCCCTGTCCTCCACCTGACTGGAGGCAAGGCCCCTCTAACGTTGGTCATAATACCCACTAACAGTAAATGGGTTAATGTGGTATGCATGGGCTTCAGTCTCATCTTGATCACTCACTTCTTGTGAATACAAATTACAAGTTCTTCTCATAGGATAGTGAGCAAAGTCAACCTTTCTGCTTGGTTTGGGCACTTGATTACTGGAAACCAGAGCATCATTTCTCCTAAAAGAACACCATTTTGATGTTGTTCTCCCTTCCAACTCACATACCTGCTCTTCTAGTAGGTAGGTAGGTTTTCCATCCCATTTCTTCATGTCTTCTCCATAATATAACAGGCAATGTCCCAGCTTCCCCTGTGGCATATACCAGTCCTCTCGAGTAGAGAAATGACTGATCCTAATAGCCAAGATTCTAGTCCATGTAGGTAGGGAGTAGGACATGTCCTTTTTAAATTGCTGGAAATCTTGAGATAATTTCTTCACAGTTGCAATGAGGGAGGAAGAGAGACTTTCTTCATATTGTCGTAGTCAGTGAGTCAGTTCATCCACTGCTGGTCCCTCTTTGTCTCTCCAGTCCATTACTGTTAATCCATTGGCATATGATGAGGGTGTGCTCTGTACAAACTTCCTCCACATGGGCCAGGTGCATTGGATCTCATCTGGATCTGTGGGTAGCTATGCATTATCTGGGTCATAGTAAACTGTCTCCCACACAACTAGCTCCCTCAAGTATTGAATGACTCTCTCCGTAGTGGTTCACTTACTTGGCTAACATACACAATCTTCCTTGAAGGGATACCTTCCCCCCACACTCGACAGAAGTCACCTCCAGAGAGTGAGATATTGTGTCTCCTTTCCAATGGCTTTGTCAATACCCCCTTCCCTAGACAGGGATCCCAGCTGCCTGGTTTCCCTACCCTCTACTTCCACACAACCACCCCCACTATCCCACTACTGGAGCAGACAGGTAACGAGTTGCTGGTCTGGATGGTGGCTGAAATCTTTTCTCATGTCTCGCAGCTAACTCAGGGATAAGGATTGGGTGACTATCACTGACTCTAACTCGTCCTCCTGTTCTCGTGATGGGCCTGGTTCATCATGACCCTGTACACTGTGAGGGGATTTTATTGTGTATTTCTTCTTCTGTATGGGAGCAACTGACACTGTCATGGGTTGGTTCTCTGGTTCAGCTGCAGCACCTGTCCTTGGGCTTGTAGTTGTTGCAGTTTCTGTTACTTGGTTACCAGATCCCGAGCCCTTCTCTTCCTTTTAAGGGTGCTGAACAGTGTATAATATCACTTGGTAAGCATGGGCTAGGCCCCAGCATATTGCAGTGAGCTGTGCCTCTCTGGAATTACCCAGGTGACAACATACTTTTCCCAAATATTTTACTAGTTCTTCAGGATTCCGCACCTGTGCAGGAGTGAAGTTCCAATACACTGGAGGTGCCCACTGTTCATGGGCAAGTACGCATGCTACTCCACACCCCCAGCCACTCATAATTCTCCAACCTTGAGGTAGATTTCCAAGTGATACTCTTAAATAGCTGCTTAACCCTGAACAAAATCTGAACCACATGCAGGAACACACTAGCTCCTAACAGCATGGCAACCACGTTAATGTTAACATTCCAAGGATATCTGAACTTCCCAAATTTCTCAGACACAATTGTAAATAGCCCCAAGGCACCCTATCATAAATGAGCATCACATAGTACAGCAGAAACAAAACCTTAACTCAGCTCTCACAGACTGTGAAATGCATGGGAAATATATATTGTAAATGAGGTGATAAAATCTTAAGAATCTAAGCAATCAACATTTTTACTTGTTTTGTTATGTCAAAAACCCCAGTGTCCTACATTGGGTACCAAAACCTCTTATGACTTGAACTCAGGCAGCAGCTGGTCGCCATGTGATTGAATATAAAAATAATAAAAAATATTTTTTAAAAAAAATTACTAATAGTAACAAGAAAAAAATGATAAATGTAAAACCAAAACAGGTAAAATGCAGCAGTGGCTTACCAAGCACAGCGACAAATATGCAGCCTGCCCCCCCACAGTGGCAATCTGACTGCACCAGAAAATCCCACCATGTCGACCTGGAAAACCGAAAACAGCATGCGTGAGAGAGAGCCCACGTCCACCTATATACACTGAGCATGATGTCACATGATATGAAATACTTCAGTGATCGATAGGGACCAGCCCTCTAGATGTGCTCCCTCTCAGCCTAAGGAAAGTTAACTCTATCCTGGCTGAAACCAGGACACCATTTCAGGGCATAAATTCAGTATTAAACAGACTTTAATATCAAAGTCTGTACATTGTCAGCAATCATTTGGTAGTGATAAATGTGGCTTCACACTGACTGCCCCAGTTGAATTGATGTGGCATGCTCTCAGATCCAAGCATTCGGTGGCGTGTCAGTGCCAGGGCAAGGAGGATCCAGACTGGGTGATCCCATACTTCACTACTGTATGGGCAAACTCCAGGGACTTGCTGAAGCTACAATTACAGAGGCCTGGATTCATCTGTCCAAATTGTTCACCACCAGGACTGAGGGATGTTAGAACCAGCCGGACACTTGTGGGTGAAAGAGACACTGGAGATGATCTTGGTAGAGCAGGCCAAAGAAACTGAGGGTACCTCTTATTTTCCTGATTCTTGTGGCTCCTCGCATTGGGTTTGTGCAAACACTGACAGCACATCACCCATCCTGCCAGCCACCAGTGATCTCCTCTTTCCATCTTTCTCCTTCTGCTTCAGTGTCTCTGACCAGTCCATATGCAATAGATTTGTGTAGTTCCGTGCTGCTGGGATTTTCTATGCCAGTTGGGTACAAAAGTGTCTGTTCTTCGTGGTGACAGGTCATTGATATCTAGGTCATCAAACCCATGATATAAGGAGTTTCTCTATGTAGATATTATACACAAGGTCAAGGTTTCCTGAGATATCCTAGAAGAAAGGTGGTACCTTTGTTACAGCTTAGAATACAGAAATATTTAGAAGCCCAAATCTAGAGAACAGCTGTGCAAGGCTGGGTCTATTGGTAACAGCACAAAGTGGGAGCGTGGCCTTGGCTACAGATAGCTTGCAAACTCAATAGACAAGATATCACAAATGAGCAATCAAAGCACAGATGGTCTATGGGACCTTGAGAGATCATACATGAAATGTGGCAGAAACAGGAACTGGATTCTGACTACCCCTGTCCTGTTTAATGTCAGACTAGCACTCCTTGTCTACTCTTTGCAGTCACAATACTTTTTTGTATTTATTAAGCAAAAAGAAAAAATGGGATCAAACTGAGAAAGAAACAAGGATTCCAGAATAAATAAAACAGGAAGAAGACACTTTAAAAGACCCTAAGGAAAAGACACCTATTCTCTCCTTCCTTGCCCTTTACTGTCAGAAAAAAACATGATTTCATGAACACCTTCATGTTGATCTTCCCTGCAAACTCTCATGTTGTTTTGCATGCTCTGAGAGTAATGCACTTTCAGTCTGGGACCAGTGATCCCTTTGAACTCACTTGAAATACAAGAAGACAAATGGAAAAACAGATTTTAATCTTGGAATCTTGGCAGTAGGTGGTGATGGGTATTCTAAAATAAAGGATGAACTGTGAAAATGAGAATCATGTTTTCTTTTGTTTGGAGGTCCTTGGTCCCCGCATTATTCATATTCCAAGGCTGATTCATTGTTTTCCTCCTTTTGTTTAATTTTCTTCTCACTGTTTGAATCCAATAGGAAAGGGAAAGAACACCTATAAGAATTTTCTTCCTTGATTAATTCTAACTTTTAACAGGATAGAACAAATGAGCCAGTTTTCCCAGGTGCCCTTATTTTCATTCTTTCCCTGGGAGCAAAGCCACACTGATAATAGTCAGGCATATTTTGCAGAACAAATCAAGCAGGTGTTGTGCGTGAGATGTTGGTCTCTCATGGGACTGGTCATCAGTGCCATGAAATTGTTCCCATGATAGCACTTAATCCTGCTGAGAGTTTTGCTCATAGATATATGTTCTTGAAAATACTAAGAGTACTACAAAAAGTGTTGTGTCCCAAAGGTTTCTTCAGGAGGGAAAGATAGGTGTGCTTAAAACCAACCCTGAATACCTGCCACATGCTCTTCTAGTATAGTTTGCACTTTGCTTGAACTGACCACTTCTACCATAATTTTGTCAATACACCCACTTAAGGATTTCTAAAATTCTAATTTCAAGTGTGACTTATTGCCTTCTTATCAGCCATAAGGAAGAACAAAAGGGTCACCCCCCAGAATCTTTTTTTTTTTTTTTTTTTCTCCTTCATTCCACAAGCTGGTTAAAAACTGCCCTAATTAAACCATAACTTCTATGGTTTATGTCTACTTATTAAAAAACCCCATCTCTCTAGAGCAGCTTCCCTTCACTTTTTTTGAGAAATATTTATCTTATTTTTACATGCATGGGTTTATACAAATCCTTATACCCTGTGCTCTTAATATATTTTCTTGTTCACTTTATCTGTAAGTCCTCTGTACAGAGTGCTTTGGATATATTCTGCAGAAAGGGTACTATTCCATATAATACACTTATCAGAAAAAAAAGTATTTTCTAACTTTTTCACAGATTTCTGAAGTGCATAAGACCAATGGTAGATATTGTTATCTGTCTTCGGGGACAAAGCATAATAGAGTACATATGAAAGTAATGCAAGTAAAACAATTAACTTCCAAAGATTATAACCTGTCTAATCCATATGGTTTCATTTTTCTCACTTGTAAATTCACTGCCTTATTTGATCTTCGAAATACTATAAACCCAAATCCATATTATTCCTTGAGTTTTTCATTAGCAAATTCAAGGCATTTAAAACAAAAGAGGAATGATGAAATGGCTAGCTAAGTGTCTCCCAGTTTTCCCTCAAGGCCTCATTGTCACCAACACTGTTTATCAACTCTACTCCATGGTATGACACCTACGTCAGCAGCAGCACATTCTTCAGAAGAGAAGTAAAAGATATGCCCATTTTTTTCAGAAGTCCATCGAACATTTTCAGCACTCACCATGCCTGCCAGCTTTGTGACTGTCCATACATAGCTTTCTCTGCTGCTCTCCATAGTCATGCAATGATATGTGTGAGAGTTTAATGTCATGCAGAAAAAAACCCTGAGTGATTATACTCTGTATATCGCATCCCACAGGTGAAATAGCTCCTTGGCAAGGGCCAGCCAAATCCAGTTTTAAGGGGCACTGGCTTTGTGCTGACTCTATACAAAGAAAAGATGGTAAAGAAAATTCCAACAGCTTTGGTGCTGAGCAGTGGGTGAACAGAATCGTGGAAAAGGCAAAGGAGCCCTAAGCATATATCTAAAAGCTTTACATCTAAGTCAGAAACAGACACCCTTACAGTACTTCTTTCCACACCATCAGAAAGAAATTACGAGTTCCAAAGTACTATTTTTCTCAACCTAAACTGGGTACCTGTAAGACAGGTCACCCTCTGGAGTTGCCTGTGTCTTCTTATTGACCATAAAGTGAGCTCAGGATGATTGACTCAGGCTTAGATGGCCAACCTGTCAATGTGAAGGAGGAAGACCCCAGCTCACACAGCCTTGAAGGATGTGAGCTTTGGTGGGGATGTAAAAACTATGATAATTAACCTATTACAAGTGACTTGTACATAGGCTGAGCTGTAAAACTTCTATAGAGTGAAATGATTTACACACTCAGTGTTTTATATGGCCCAATACAACAAGGTCTATGTTTAATTTCATGAAAAACACACTTGTGTGTTTTAACCTCAGCAGGCAACTAAACATCACACAACAGCTCATTCACTCCCCTTCAGTGGGATGGGGGAGAGATTCAGAACAGTAAAAGTGAGAAAACTCGTGGGTTGAGATAAAGACAGTTTAACAGTTAAAGTAAAAGTCACACACACAAGCAAAGTAAAACAAGGAATTTATTCACCACTTCCCATCGCAGAGAGGTATTCACCCATCTCCAGAAAAGCAGGGCTCCATCACACATAACGGTGACTTGGGAAGACAAACCATCACTCTGAATGTCCCTCCCTTCCTTCTTCTTCCCTCAGCTTTATATGTTGAGCATGACATCATATGGTCTGGGATATCCCTTTGGTCAGTTGGAGTCAGCTGTCCTGGCTGTGTTCCTTCCCATCTTCTTGTGCTCCTCCAGCCTACTTGTGGGTAGGGTGGGATGGGAAGCAGAAAATGCCTTGACTTTGTGTAAGCACTGCTCAGCAGTAATGAAAACACCCATGAAAACACTGTTTTCTGCACAAATTCAAAATATACTAGCTACTATGAAGAAAATTAACTGTATCCCAGCCACAACAAGCACATAAACACAGTATCAGATGTAGCACATTTAAAATCCTGTAAACTGTGCCTCATGGTATTGTGTAATGTTAAAAGTTATGACAAATGCAACAGAATGGTAATTAGAAAGAGGCAAAGAAAAAGCACCTGGGAACAACCCAAGCTACAGTGTTCTCTTGGATTTATTGTTTGGATATTGTTTGGGATGTTATTTGCTCTAATACCTGTGAGTGACAGATAAAGGAAAAGTTTACAGATGACTGACAGAAAACTTGCAAAAATTTACATATCTTTCTGGGGATATCTAAGTACAATCTTTCACTACATCTTCTCTCATGTCAAATCTAGACAGTTCTGTTACGAGGATATCTGACATGATAACCTTGATCGTCCAAAGTCTCTGCATTTCATCACACTCATCAAGATTGTTGTGCCTGCTGTTTCTGTCACTGTGTCATGATGATGTTTCAGTGTGCAAAGTTCCTCATTAGTACAGGCATGGGAGAGAAATGCAAGAGATAAACATCTCGAGTTCATTTATGTGTGCGATGTTTTATCTGAATGAGAACATTTTCACTACTGTGTGAAGCTGAACTGAACATCTCTGTTTCCAGAATTTGCATGCTCTGCTGGGGGTGAGATGTTCTTAAAGCAAAAATACCAGCCTTGAAACAGAACTACTGGTTGCTGATCCAGTCAGTGCTTGTCATCAGGGCTTTTCAGTAAAAAGTTTAGAAGTGAAAAAAAAAAAATCTTTTTTTCAGCCACCAGCACATCAACGTGTTTTGGGAATATGAAAAGCATCTAAATTATGTCAACAGCTTTTCAAGATATTTAGTGTGAGCAGTTAAGCAGTTTACAGGTTAACATTTGAAAAGCGGATTTGACCAATGCAATACTAATATCAGTTTATTTTTTCTTCATTTGAACAAAATTCATAGCAAATTTTATGCATATTTAAATTCAGTGAGGAGATTAATTTTCTCTGTGGCTTTATATTTGTAAGTATAACTCACCACTGAGTTTTTCATTTTATATTTCAAAAGTCATCCATTTTTTTTACATGCAATATTTTCAGGCAATACATTAGGACATTTAGATTTCAACAATTAGGCACTTAACACCTGCTGCAGCTTCAAAACCTGTCCTGATAGCTCTTGTTTCATGACCTTCCAAAACTGCCTTGGAAATTGGTGCCTACTTTTCTACAAACCCTCTGTGTAATCAAAACATTTTGTGTGGCTTTTTTGGGTAAGACTAATTTTAAGTTTTTTGGTCTTTGATGGATGTACAAATTCATTTAATCCGTCAGTTATCCTGCAGTATAGGCATCTGAGTCATACGCTTTCCACCAGCCTTTGCTTGGTTAAACACCAGATGGATGAAACAGCTGTATAAATCTTTAATCTCTGTGATAGTCTTTCCTTCATTTATTCTTTGATTTATGTGGTTAGTTTCACTTGTGTGTTCTTCTAATTAGGGAGTTAACCAATCTGTGTCATTCAGATCTATTTAACACACTTTGCTTGTCTTTAGCTTAGGGAATTTTACTTGTACATTGACTTTTCAACATATACATTAAATATTTAGCCTGTGTTTGAAGTAATATTGATGTCTTTGATATCTTTGTTCATTATCTGTTAATCTATCAACACTGCTGTTATAATTAAAAACACACATTATCATGACACTTTGTAGTTACAGTCTCTTTCTTTGGAATTGTACTTTCTTGCAAAATAATCCTCTTCTCCAAAACTGTGAAATTTATAATCAGTTACTTTTTTTTTTTTCACACCATTCTGGTTGGCAAATGCACTGTTTCTGCAGTCTCATTATTTTGTTAAAATGATATAAATATAAACTGGAAAACAATAGCAGAACTATCTGTTGAAGTGTACATCTTTTTAAAGGGTTCAACTTAACTTTTTTCTAAATTACCGTCTTTTAGAAATAGAAATTTTGGAACTCATTTGAGCTCTGTCTAGAAGAAATCAGACTTAAAATAAGACTCTTTTACCATGATTAAAGAAGCTGATTGTAAGAAAGTGTGTGTGGTACTAAACCCTGAGAGCATCCCCCCAGATCAGGTATCAAAAGTGCTTGTAATTCTAGAAGCATTCTGCCCAAATAACCTTAAAAAGATCTGGGATAAGACTTTTAAAGGCACATAATACATGTAATGAATCTAGAGACTGTAACATGGGAAATTGTATGAAAAGGCAGAGAACTGTTTAATGCAATTGAATATTAGGAAGTCTTATAGGAGGAAGGTGTGAGTTCCTCCAACCATGCAGTTTAGAGAGAGGGTAGAAAAAATGCCATATGAAGAATTTTTTATTTTTTTTTTTAGGAGAAAAGCATGTTCAGTTGGTTGGTCTGGTTAGAGTCAAAACTAAGTTGTTTATTTCCCCCCCTCTTCCCAAAAAAGCATTTGTTTTGGCCAGGGTCACAGTAACATTTCGCTACTTAAGCAAAAGGGGAATGAGGGGCAAGTGACGAATAATGATGTTGAGTTAGGAAAGGCTATTGTGGCACCATCATTTTGTAGGGTGCACCAGCAATGCTTTGTTGTCTGATTTTACCACTTCACCCAGAAATCAAAAAAAAATTCCACTCCAGACCACCAAGGGCACAGCCTAAGAAGTCCTAAGGCTTTACAATCAGAAAATAAATTTGCATATGGAAAAGAGTGGGAATGAAAGACAATAGGAAAGTAAAAGCTTTCATATCTTATATGAAAAACATGCCTCTGGCATATATGAAATAAATCTAAAACTCTAGGATGTCACTAGAGATACTGAGATGCCACAGAGACTCTAGTAGGCATCTGATGCCCCTGAAAGGCTTTAATGCTACTAAGTCCTAAGAGTTCCTTGAAACCATTTCATTTTCAAATATGTTATTCTTTGTTTGTTCTTTCTTTTCTCTGTGTGTGTGTGTGTTTAAAGTCTGTGGAACAGAATAGGAGTTGAGAGCAACCTTTCCTAACTAGCCCTCTCCTGCATGTGAATAATACACTGTCTAAATGAATTAAAGGGAGTACAGGTATAAGAACATGTGAGGTTTCTCTCTCCTCCTTGGTATTTCAAGGATATGATTTATAATAGCCCTATTAAATATTTCAAGGTTGACAGTTGACTGAGTTCATGATCTCTTTCTAATAGCTTTCCAACTCTGTGTGCTTTTGTTATCATGTTTCTTATCCACACATGCTGGGATTTTTTTCAAGGTAAAAAGAATCAGAGTAACCACAGTAGAGTAGAGATGCTTAGTGATTTCTTCCTTGTATGATAGCACAAAATGCAGAGTGGTTCATATCTCTGCATAGAAATACAATCTCACAGTAACCAATACTTTGATGTATTTGGTGCATTCCAAGCGTTTACAAAGTATTTCTAAGCATATTAGCTATGAAATATAAATGCATTCTTAATATACGGAAATAACCTTGAACTTCAACTACATTTCTGCAAGAAAATATCTATTCTTCTTCCAAGGTGTGTATGAGAGTCAGGTAAGGAGTTTTTCTCATTTCAGCTCTGTGGGAACATAAATTGTCTATACCTGCATAGAAATCTCCCTTTGAACTTCCAGCTTGATATCTATACCTATTTTACTTACAGTATGATGCAAGCTACATGTCCCTTGTTTATTTTCGCTTCCATTTGCATGCAGAAAAGTCTTTCCTGTCAATATCAGTTACCCACATGTAGCCAGAAGAGGTTGGATCTCACCTCATTTCAGCAGCATTTTTCAAACTGTTATAGCTATGAGATGAAATCTCATTTATTTTATGGCCACAAATTCCAACAGGGAACAGAAATAACTCCTTCTTCATGGAAAGATTCTTTAAGCCTTTGAGACCATCCAACACCGTCTTTCTCAAGGAAGTTAGCTTAAAAGTTTCTTAAAGAAGTTAACTTAGAAGGAGTTTTTAAGTGATTTACAAAATTGAATATGTGCTTGATGGTAGAGCTTAGCATGTCTGGTCTTCTGTTGCTATGGAACTAGGAAGAATCTGCAATCTTTCCCTTTACTTGATTTCACTAACGTAAGTCAGCCAGTGGCATATGAGAACACAGTTTTTGCATTAAGATTTCTAGAATTTTCCTCATGTCTTCCCTGTGCAGTTTGAATTGATCACTGTTTTATTGTTGTTTTAGCATAAGCAGAAGGACAATGAAATATTTCATGAGATTTGGGAAATCCTCATTAATCCAGACAGACTGCTGTACTTCTACTCCATGCATAAAGATGTATTTGAAATTCAGTAATACTTTCCCTCTATAATTTCTGCTTTTGAATTCATTATGAGGGAATAAATGTTAAATACATTTTTTAATAAGCCTACTGTGATTATCTTTGGGCAGCATAATTTATACAGCAACCATATTTCATTCAAGATTTTTGTACCCTATTGACAGGCTTTATCACAAGAAAGTCAAACCCCAAAACTCTGATATTATGTACAAAGAGACAGGACACTTCAATCAGTTTTGTTTAGGTTTACGTTTTGCAGGAGTCAATCAAATTTATTATTATATACAAGATAATGGCAACAACTGCAGTCTGTACTTTTTTAGTATATATGTCTATGCATTTTAATGGATACACACATATATGTATACTGAATGCACCTGAAGGTTGTTATGTGAAAACTTTCATGACTATGACTTGCAGACAGTCTTCAAGAATCATCCCAATATTTTGTCATAGTCTGCTGAATGCATGTATTTGTGCAAAATGTTGCTCATAGTGGTCTCAGAGCAAGCCTCTAAGACACAGACACAGCTGGAGGAATAATTTCCATAGACATTCAGCATTAAAAAAAAAAAAAAAAATTATTCAGCAGGTGGAATAAAGCATTGTACTGCAAAGTAATTCCTTGGAGACACATATATATTTTAGTTTCAAGGAAGTAATTTAGAAGACAACAGCACATCTCACTTGGTAATCTTGTGAGCCTTGTATGTGAATCTGAGAGCACTGCAGTTCAGTAGTAGGACAGCAACTGTTTCATTTGCCATAAAAATAGGATAATTCCATGGGGGGGGGGGAACAGTGTTAGTTTTGTCCTGGAGTTCTTGCTGTAACTGAGAAGAGGTAAGAGTTTAGGGCAGCCTAGACACAGAGTGTTACCTGAGTTACCTTACCTCAACTGCCTATTAACAGAAAATCATGTATTTATATATTGAACTAAATTTGTAATTTAACTGAGTAGAACTGGGTGAAGGTCTGCCACCTTTTGCTTGCTCTGTTTCACAGGGTCTCACAATCAACTATCAAAGTCACTTAAGGGCCACCAAAGGATTTAAGTTTCTAAATTTCTTGTTGCAGACGTAAAGATATTCATGTCCACTTATGCAAAAGGACCTGCCTTGTACAACTATTAATTGCCCTGCTGCAGGAGGGCTATGTGACAAATATTACTGCTTACCTATGAAAGATACTGTTTACCTGTGAAATCAGGTGTAATTCAGGTGCATTAGTTAATGCAAGTACAAATGGGAGCAAATTGTTAGATGACCAGCTATCCCCATTTGTTGCTTATTTTTTATCATGAGCTACGTAACGTTTCATTCTGTAAGTAGCCCAAAACATGTAACTTACACCAACTTGAGTAGGAATTATAAAAAAAAGAGTTGTGACAAAATAACTTATTTTCATGATAGAAAGTGTATTTTAACACACGGGTTAACTGTCATCGTTCCATAATGAATCAGCTAGAACCATACGTGTGATATAACTGCATAAAACACACAGAAGAGTGGTGGCAAACACCACCTGAAATCCATTTCTGGTACAGCCAAATGAAAGGACTACAGATCATTGTGAGACCATCTCACAGAGACAGAAAATCCATTTGAAGATTGGCATGACTAGACCATATATAGCATTGGGAATCTTATCCACATTTCCTTCACCATCTTTCCATGGAGTCTGTATTTGTTCTAGTCCATGGTGGGCTTGTCCATGTTAAAACAAGCCTACCTTACCTTTCACTCTGACTGTGAAGGTCTGATAGTAATGATAAGAAAACTGGCAAAACTTGTAACTATTTTCCAAGAAGAAAATAATCTGAAACATCTTTTAAAGAATTAATATTCCTAGCTATAGTGGTAAGACTCCTCTTTCAAAAATATCTCAGTCTGAGTAACAGTTTCTCAGACCTGCTGAGTCACTGCAGATAAATCCCTCCAATAATCAGGGTTTCATGAAAATAAGGTAATGATGTTAATTTGATTTGAAAAGTATTTTGTGATTTTCTGATGAAATGTATTCTGTAATAAGTAGAGAGTTTATTACTCAGAAAGAATAATATACTTTCAATCTAGCAATATTCTTGAAAATGAAAAAAAAAACCTTTCAAGACATGCTTTTCTGCAAGTCAGAAACAGAGAGGTTTCTCCCTTCCTTTGTTTTATCTTGCCTTTTTGAGCCTGTAAGAACCAAAGCAGAAAACAGGGTAGACCATGGTATCCACAGATGCTGAAAGACCATTCACACAAGGAAGAAGCACCACGAGGAAGGGAGGCAAAAGGACTACTGAGGAAGCAAAAGTGGAAAAGTCAAAGAGATCACATACAAACAAACTTCAAGTGCTGCTTACTCCAGCTAAATAAATAGTAGCAATATGTATGACAGATGATACCAGCCTGGATGAAACAAAGAGTGACATTTTTTTACACCTTGTTTTTTTCAAAACTCACTTCTCAGCCAAAGCAGATAGCACTCCAACTGAGAAAAACTGATTTGCTGAGTGTCTTGCCAATATAGAGAGGGGATTTTACATAGAGAAATTCTTGGCAGAATCTCTTATTTCCCCTTAAAACACATTACTGGGCTCTAGGCTGAGATGGTATGGGTGAAGACAATGAAACAGTAGATGATAGAGGGAAAAGAAGAAGCAAAAATAAAAATAGAAAAAATCAAAAGGGATTTCAGTATTACTTATATGTGTGTAATTGTGCAGATTGTCTGCCTTGTAAGTAACACATATACTATGCAAGTATAAAAACAATACTGATATGCACTTTACCAGAAAAGGTCTTCTCTATTTTTAAAAGTGGAAGAAGTATTAAAGTATAAGGTCTTTAGGCCACAGACAGGTCTCTCTGCCCTAGTTGCTTACAGAGAGACACAGACATCCTAAGCACTATTTACTGTGTTAAAAATGAAGTCTCTGAATAATACTGAAGAAACTGTTCACTCAAAAGAAGCAAGCAATTCACACCCAGGATTATTGTACTACTGCCATTTAGGCTTAAATTCGGAAAAGCACTTGAGTATGTGCTTTAAATCTATTAATTGCTAATTAGTTGAGACCCTCCTTCTAACACTGTCAGCACACCTTTGAAGACTCGCTATTCAAATTCACCACAATGTACAATGAATAATATTTTTTTTGTGGGGTTCATTTTCCTGTCTTTTCTGGATTTTGTTCTTTCATGCCCAGAGTGAAGGCTGCTGCAGCATGCATTCACAAGCTTAGAGGTAGAAAGAGTCCCTAAGCTGCACCCTTTAGCAATTGCCTCCAGTTTTATTGTTGAATTTCTGGGTTTCAGTTCTGTGAAGTGCCTGGGCTGGGCTGAAATTAATTGTGACTGAAAGAATGGCATTTTCAAAGTTGTTATGACAATCTGCTTCCTTCATTGAGATGCATAAGACCTAGATATTCCATTTTTTTCCAAGGCCACTTGCGTAATTCTTAGAAAATATATTGGCTATGTGGTGGATGACTCAATTGTCCTGGAATAAAATACTGCTTTGACAAATCTACTTGTTCTTCTGAGTGTCACTGAGTAAGTGATACTCATTCTTAAAGCAGGCATTTCCTGCCAAATCCCCAACTGAAATTATTATAGTTAATAAAAACAGTTCTATGGGGACCTAAGTACCATTCTCCATTTTGAGTCTCCTTTTTAGAAAGCCTTTGAGTTAAGAAATCAATGCTTCCTATTCCAGAACACCTATCACTGATAGGTCAGATTAACAGATAGGTCGGAAGATTTTAACTCTTCTGAAAGCAATACAGTTCTTTCAAAGACCAGATTTTCATTTTGTTCTTTGTTTCCTTTATTCTTGGAGGGAAAGGAGCCCAAAGAAACTCTGTTAGTGATCTTTCTTACCCCAGTTTGAGCACATGCAAACTGGAACCTTAAACCTGAAGCATTCACAATGAACAAAAAGGAACTTGTGCCATTCCTCAGCGCTATCTATTAAAATACAGCCTGGATTTCTGCTAGCTACAGCTTTTGTGTGGCCACAGGCTTTTTCTTGTCCTCTTTTTCTCCAAAGAAGGCATACAGCAATACTTTCCTAGCACTGTGTTTTTTCTAAAGCCAGAAGACAAAGCAATGTTTCAATAGCTACTGTTAAAATATAGGGCTACTCTGTATCTTGTTTAACTTGCTTTTCCTTTTTTTTTTTTCTCTTCTTCAGCACTCATCTTTTCCAGCCAATAGAGTAGATGTGTATAGATTTGGATTAAGGGGTGCCTATATTTAGTGTATTAAATAGAAGTCAGATCTGGATCTATTGTTAGAGCCTATGGGAAGAGTAAGAATGATGGAGAATTTCAGCAGGGCTGCAGCAGCCAAGGCAAAGAGATGTAGTCAGCCTGGAAGAACAGAGGAGTCTGGCAGCAGGGATTTTTTGGTAAGCTGAACAAGAATAGCCAGATAGGGACCATGCCAAAGCAGGGCCACAGAGGAAGGAATGAGGGTGGGGATGAGAGGACTGTAGAAATGTAGAGAACTTGAAGTTCTTGGGTGGTTGAGCAGGTCAAATCAGAAAGACATGGAAATTTGGGCAGGGCTTGGAAGGAGTCAAGGAGTGAGCTTTGGAGCTGGAGAGGCTGAGCTTTCAAGGATAACTGAGGGTTTAGAAGGGAAGGGATTTGGCACTGAGTGAAGGATCTCGTGTCAGTACAAGTCAAAAAAAAAAGGAAGAAATACAGGATGAGAAAGCTCTAACAGGCAACAGCTCAAAGAGACTGTGTTTTGTCTGCTAGCAACTTTTATTAGCCCTGCTAATATACAATGGCAACTGCTCCCAAAGTCATAATATGGACAGACCATAGTCTTCTTCAAAGAGACACAAAGCATAACCCTAACAGTTCTGAGGTAAGAGTTTGAAAGTTGGATGGATTGGTGAACAGGTGCAACCATGGACTGGGAAATGCGAGGACTTCTTGTGGTTTAAAACCAAATGATAATGCAGTGTCTAACTGGAATAGGATACCAAACCACTTTCATCACAGATAAAATCAGGTTTACAAATTGGATTTGTCTGCTCTACAGGTGGGATAACATCATCCAGGAGACAAGTTAGTTGAGCTAGGCAAGATTCTAGTCATGCCATGTATAGACCTTATTCAGGGCTCGGGCATCTTTGGATCCTCTCCAGATGATAACCTGATGATAACCTGGGCATCATCAGTTATTGGATTTGGTAGAGAAAAATGGATTCTTTGTTGTCTCATTGGAATTCACACAGTGCCCAATGGCTGTCGTCATCGCTTGGTGCTCACAATCTCTTTGTCTCAAAGATTATGCCACAAACATTAGTTTGCTCACACTGATGCTACTCTTCTCTTCTTAAAACTAAGTCACTCCCTTATCCTATGGAATTAATTAAAGTCCATATGTTAATAATACTGTCAACTAGACCTAACTTATGTTAACTGCTACACAGCTCACCCCTTATTGTATAGACATTCCTATAAATTAGTTTCATGCATTGCCATTTGTGAGATTATATATACACATAGAGAAGTTCTACAGATCTTAATATATGAACTAATTTTTAATGCCACTAATATGAAATTTTGTCCAAGTAAAATTACTCACGACAAAACAGTGGCATTATTCATGTATCCAACTGCCCAGTTATAATACTTGTAACATGATTATCATTCTCAGTGCTGTTGTATACTCTTGTCAAGACTCAGTCTTTTGTGGAAGACACTGCTTGTCATCTAGTGTCTTGCCCATAGGTTGTTATACATGTATTGTTTTACTCCTGCCCTACTGCAAATCCCCACAACACTCATTTTCCAGCAGTCTGTTGTGAGACTCATGGTAGCAGAAGTGTTTGTGGGTGGATAGCATATGCTGGCACTACATGTAGCACATAGCAGTCCTCTAACCACAACTAAACAGATTTGGTATGTCATGATGCATTTTTTGACCTTGGTGACCCAGATATTTACCCAAATATTTCCATCTGCATTTTTTTTCCATTGTTTCATCCATCCCCACACAGCAATGGCTGCCATCCAGGAGTTAAAATGAGCGTCCAGTGTAGTACTGGCAATTTAAGTGGTTATTCTGTTCCTAGATTATTACAGATGTTCCTTGGACTCCAGCAGAGGTGTTGTAGATCTTTTTCTCTCAGGCTGTGTGACTAACTCTCATCCCCAATATCTGTGGCTTCAAAATCCCAGTGACTGGCCTCAGATTTCATCCTGGCCATTTCACTGCATGCTCCAGAAGATTCTTCTTGAGGAGGTATGTAGGATATTTTGTCCTCTACCACCAGTTCAGATAGAGCAGAGGGTCACTGCTGTGCTGCGACTTGTTTCACTTGTTGAAAGGTTTACTGTTATTTGTATGTCCCTGTGACCTTGATTTTCTACATGGGTCACAATGATTCCAGCAGCTGGCTATACCCAGGAACATGCACCCACCAGAACCCTGACATTCTTCTGAAGGAAGACCAGATGTCACGTGATTCAGTGCTCCAGATCCCAATTGGG
Source organism: Athene cunicularia (assembly GCF_003259725.1). Classification (NCBI taxonomy): domain Eukaryota; kingdom Metazoa; phylum Chordata; class Aves; order Strigiformes; family Strigidae; genus Athene; species Athene cunicularia. Next base: position 101,857,042 of record NW_020799095.1, on the reverse strand, counting down.
AGCACTTGCTACCATGATCTTAGAGACCAAGATCTTGGCCCTTTTGATCAGCAGTGACTTCACCACTGCTTTGCTATATCCCTGTCATCCTGGGAAGTTGTCAGAGCTTCTCTTACTCTCCCATTACTGTGCTCTAATGTGCTTGCTTTGTTTTCCACAGCATTTTTCTCTTCCTCCAATTACCATAATTCTTAAAAAACCAAAAAAAAACAAAAAAAAACCCCACAACATGCAAAGGCAGAACCCTACTTTAAGGCAATTCTTATCTCCCTATTCCCCTCACACATGTTTAACTCTTTCTTCATTGGTTTCCCAATACCACAGGAGACTTCATCTTCACCTTCACATAATCCCTGACAAATGGCAAGATGCCATCAAGTCAAACACTGTGCCAGGGGTCTCATTCATCTTCCCATCCAAGGACCAGGGATTTCTCTTGGGTTTACACTTCTGTCGCGGTACAGACGGTCATGCGACAATTGACAATTAAGTTAGGAGTAAAAGAAGAAGAAGAAGAAGTGGTGTGTTTATTGTTTTCTACATACTTTATATATCTTTTACAACTACCGCAAGCTCTAACATAATTGGCTAAACCCATAGCAATGGTACACCCATAGCAACGGTACATGATTGGATAGCTTTCTTAAAGTTTTACTTCTGAACATGATTAACACAGTTCCTTATCTACGTTCAACAGTTTCATGTTTCTTCCAGCAGATGTTCGCTGTCCTTGCTCCTTATCTGTGGTATGTCCTCCTGCATGCAGACTTCTCATGGGTACGGGATGATCTGGCTGAGGTTAAATTCCATCTGCTCTGCCAGGTGTTTAGCAGACCCGCTGCCTACCCCGACACACTTCAACATTTTATAAAGTTTTGTCCACACACACATACATTCACACCTCAGCCTTTGGGGCCTGGTGAATAATGTGGGCTTACTCGTCACACTGACCTTAGGCAAAGGCTGCTGCACTTGCAACCTGCACTGTGCCAACCCTGTCCCTGGAGTGAGGTCTTTCCACAACCTCAGGGGCCTAGTTCCTATCTATCCTCATGTTACAGGTATCTGCAACTCATGTAACTGTTATCCCAGTACTGACAACATCAAATGACAGTGTGAATATTAACTGGACGTGAGGCAAAAACCACTTTAATCACAGGTACATGTTATTTTATGAATTACATGACTTACCTGTTCTGTAGAAGTGTTGATGGGCAGTGGTTCCCTTTGTGCCAGGCACAGCCCTGGCATAGTGCTGCGGGTCCCTGATCCTCTCCTCAAGCAGCCCTGGGCACTGTCATTTGTAGGACTGGGTAGAGAATACCGTATTCTTGATTGTCTTGCTCAAATTCAAAGGTGCTCAGCACCTCCACAACTCCCACAGTGATCGACACAGTAGCAGCTTTCACAGTGATGAACAGGATGCTTAAGATCAAAGTGATCCTCTGTTGTTGCTCCCTTGTCCTTTGGAGTTAACTGACGTTCATATTGTAACACTTTTTAGCTAGGCCTAATTTACTTTAACTGCTGTTGAAAGCAAGGCTGAGGATTCTTGAGTCATCTGTAAGGCAGAGACAGTGTTCTGAGTCCAGGGAAGATGGTTAAATTGGGCATAGTGCCTCTGAACATGGGCATTTACTGTGAGGACTCTGGTTTCAGAAAAGTGATGCAGAGAGTTCTCGCCTTCCCTCCCTCCATAGTGTGCAGGAGGACTGAAACCTCCCAGTTCCTTTACCTTTTATAAAACATAAATGTAACCCTGGAAATGCAATTAAGAATTGCTAGTAACACATTACACATCCTTTCCAGAGAAATGTTTATTCTTGCAGTTGAAACTGGTTGGAGATAAAGCATCATATGTGGATACCAGAAACCTCAAACATAAAAACAGAGCTACTTTGGAACACTGATAGGGTATGTTAGAGCAAAGCTAAAGAAGTCCTCTCAGTAAGCAACCAAATTAAATTTCTGGAAGAGGAAGAAACTGAAAAATACTGTTTTCATCAGTTTAAATGCAAAAAGCATTTTGCCTGGTGAATTGCAAACATGTACTTAAAGAAAAGTTTTGATCAGGTTTGGCTCCAGTACTTCCTCAGGGCCTCATCCGAATTCTTCTTTGCAGCCCACACTTCATTGCAAATAGAGAGTCATGCAAGTTATTATCAGATAGCAGAAAACTAGAAAGTTTTGCTCTTCAATAAAACAAGTGACAATTTCAATTACATTTCTCAGGCGTTTTTTCCCAGACTCATGGTATTGTAGTAAAAAAAAAAGATTGAATAGTTTATTGGATTCAGCTACCATATACCTTTCAGTGTGTCAGTCTAGATTTTTAAAGGGCACAAAACAGACAAAACCTGATGAGGATTTTGGTGAAACTTTCTGTTATATCTTAACATTGTGGTGAACTCGTAGATTTGTCAAACATTCGCTATAGAGTAGTTTAAAATGTGAAATTCTCCTGCTGCATGTAAGACTGATCAATGTACCATTGACCAAAGGCAAGCATTTTCAATCCATTGTAGTAAACAAAATGTTGTCACTGCGTTTAAACTATCAGGTGCCATTTCAGAGTAGCAATATCTTCACATAGAGTCCTTGTGAACTATTCAGTGACTTCGTATGTTGAACCACTGAAGGGGATATTCTTAAAAGCAGTCTGATGATTTACTTTGACCAGTAATTAATGCCATTACCTAGTGGCTTTCAACAAAGGCATCAGTGGTGGCAGGTGACAATTCTTAGCATTGTGAAAAAAACCTACAACATTTTAAAGTTCATTATTACATATAAATACTTTGTAACTGTAAAGGTCTGCTTGATCCCATCAGACCCATTTTGACCTCTGAGAACTGATGATAATTCAGCACTTGGAGGAATCGCTGGTGCCACAAAGAAGGTGCTGCATTCTCAAATCTCCACTGATGCCCACACTGTTTTTCTTGAAGTCCAGTTTGGTCACACAAGTGAGACACACTCAGACATTTTGCTTATTCATTTGTCTTCAACACTATTCTGATGAGAAAACATCTTTATGGCAGGCACTGTAACAAGGTTAATGGAGACAACAGCAGCCAGCTTCTTCCTCATTATATACACAATATACTACAGGAATGCCCATGTTCAAACTGGGAGGAATCTCAGGCACTAATGCACTCTGGGTATGAGCAATGACCAAGGCCTCACAAACAGACCTCTGCAAAACATATCTGCACCTCTCTGCAAAACTCTATCTAAGTGCATTAAACAACCACTAAACATGTGGCTGAATTATGTTGGGTTTTTTACTAGAAGATGCTCTAATACCTCCTCGTTTTTAAGCCATTAAATAGAAGAAAAAAAAAAAATCAAGATGGTTATCTAAATTCTTATTAACATTTTGTAATTATATGCCTCCATTTTTATAATCTCATTTTTTGTCTTTGGTATTTTCCCCATTTTGTATAGGTTTTGTGGTCAAAAAATACACTGCCTTCAGAGCAGTATGTGAACAAATGTACTAGAATGACACTGATGGAGGAGGTCCATACCTGTAGTTCATAAAAGCTCACCAAAGCTGGTTTTAGTGATCAACTAATTTTATTCATGATAGGTCTTTAGAAAGGGAAAATCAGCCATGGTTGAATATAAAAAAATATGTCCTTTAATATTTAAAAAAAAAAAAAAAAGTCCCTTAAAAATAAAGTTAGAAATTAAGGACATTTTTCTTCCACAAGAACAAACATTCTTCAAAACTATTTGCCCTAAATAATCCATTAAAAAAAAAAAAAATACAGAAGCACTGTGACTGAAATGTTCTAGACTGTGAGACTGATGAAGACTATGCAAATTTATATATACCCTATGGAAATTTATATATACCCTTCAAGACCAAAACTGATAGAGGAAACACACAACAGAGATGTAGTTGAATCTCAATTTTCACATGATATTACCACAAATTTGTCAAGTTGCTGTCGTGAAATGGTTATTTTATTCCATCAGCTTCCCAAAGACCAGTTTCAGTGCCAGTTTCAGTGCTCCTGTTCTTGCCCACACAGTAACTTAAAAAGTATCTCTGTGGGATTAAATTAATTACATTTATCTAGAATCCTCTCATTATTTACTTTGTAAGTCTTCTAAAAGGTAAAACAAGTTCACTAGACTGCACAAACCACTTCTTCAATCACGATAAGAAATACTAATGAAATCCCTTGCTGCAAATGAACACTATTTCATTGTCTTTGCAAACATTACTGTGAGGAGTCTGCACCTGCAGTAGCCAAGATGGATGCTTCTAGTTCTTCCCTGCTATTTATACCCAGGCAGCCTAGGATCTTACTTTCGTTACAGTCTCCAAGAGGAAATTATTTTTTGGTCGTTATGAGTCAAGGTGGCATTACTTACCTGGAATTTAGAGTGATTTTTTAATATTATTTAATGTGCCTATGGAATAATCTTGCATTTATTCTGTGTTTTTATTGGGATAAGGTTTAGAGCCCTGATTAAGATAGATGCTCTATGTTCTAAAAATTGACCAAACACATGCAAATCTCTGACAAATTTTGAAATATCAAAGAGAGTAACTCAGCCACTGAATATGACTGAAAGAGCAGAGAATATGCAGAAGTTTCCATTCCCATTTCCAGAACTCATACAGCAACTTAAATAGACCAGATAGACAGAGAAATAAGAACCTGTGACCTACACAGCAGGACCTTTTGCAAAAGCTGAACATTTAGGAATGGTGCTTTTAAAATTTAAACAAAACTTGATTAATTGAATGGTCTATCATTCCACTGGCATCTTCATTACCAAAGTGCATTCTGTTCTGTCTTAAATGGTTTTCTTTCCATTTGAACAGGGGCTAAGTGGAGTGCAAAATTACTCCTTTTAATTGACACTTTTTTTCCCAGTTAGACAGTATTTTTAATTCAGGATTTCTGAAGCAGTATGCATGAAAAATAGCCCAGACACTGCTTAGACTTTCACAGATGTGCTAGACTCTTCATATTATCAAGTTTTATTACACAAAGCTGAATTTAAGTGAATGGAAAGAGAAACCTTTTATTTTTATTTTCTTAAAGATAATATTCTGTGGCTCTGCAAAGTGTTCATAAGGCTTTAATCTTACTTGAATATTCAAAGACTCATCCCATAGAATTCTCTTGGAAGTCAATAGAAGTTCTGTATCCAGATTGCTAGTAGAACCAAAGGGAATGGTCCAAATATTTCTGGTATCAAAGCATGTCCCATTAATGTCGATAGGTGTTGAAGCAACATTTAATGTAGTAAATAACACGCCGAGGGTGCTGAAGGAGCTGGCTGGGGTGCTCACCAAGACACTTTGCATCATTTACCAGCAGTCCTGGCTGACCAGGGAGGTCCCAACAGATTGGAAATTGGCCAAGGTGACGCCCATATATTAGAAGGGTCAGAAGAATGATCCAGGAAATTACAAACCTGTCAGCTTGAGTTTGGCGCATAGGAAGTTGATGGATCAGCTCATCCAGACTACCATCACACAACACATGCGGGACAACCAGATGCTCAGGCCCAGTCAGCATGGGGTTATGACAGGCAGGTCCTGCTTGACAACCCTGATCTCCTTCTGTGACAGGGTGACCTGCTTATTGGATGAGGGAAAGTCTATCAATGTTGTGTACCTCGACTTCAGTAAGGCCTTTGACATCATTCCTCACAGCATTCTCCTGGCATAACTGGCTGCTTGCGGCTTGGATGGGCACACGCTTTGCTGGGTAAATGAACATGCTTTGCTGAGTGGCTGGGCCCAAATAGTTGTGGTGAACGGAGTTAAATCCAGTTGGTGGCCAATCATGAGTGGTGTCCCCCAGGACTCGGTGTTGGGGCCACTCCTGTTCAACATCTTTATTGATGATCTGGATGAGGGGATCGAGGGCACCCTCAGTCAGTTTGCAGATGACACCAGGTTGGGTGGGAGTGTTGCTCTGCTCGAGGGTAGGAAGGCTCTGCAGAGAGACCTGGACAGGCTGGAGCCATGGGCTGAGCCCAACTGGAGGAGTTTCAATAAGGCCAAATGCCGGGGGCTGCCCTTGGGCCACAACAACCCCCAGCAGCGCTACAGGCTTGGGGAGGAGTGGCTGGAGAGCTGCCAGTCAGAGAGGGACCTGGGGGCGTTGATTGACAGCCAGCTGAACAGGAGCCAGCAGTGTGCCCAGAGGGCCAAGAAGGCCAATGGCATCCTGGCTTGTGTCAGCAATAGCGTGGCCAGCAGGGACAGGGAAGGGATCTGACCCCTGTACTCGGCACTGGTGAGGCCGCCCCTCGATTCCTGTGTTCAGTTTTGGGCCCCTCACTACAAAAAGGACATTGAGTGACTCGAGTGTGTCCAGAGAAGGGCAACGAAGCTGGTGCAGGGTCTGGAGCACAGGTCGTACGGGGAGCGGCTGAGGGAACTGGGGGTGTTTAGTCTGGAGAAGAGGAGGCTGAGGGGAGACCTCATCGCCCTCTACAGCTACCTGAGAGGAGGTTGCAGAGAGCTGGGGATGAGTCTCTTTAACCAAGTAACAAGTGATAGGACAAGAGGGAATGGCCTCAAGTTGTGCCAGGGAAGGTTTAGAGTGGATATTAGGAAGCATTTCTTTACAGAAGGGGTTGTTGGGCATTGGAATGGGCTGCCCAGGGAGGTGGTGGAGTCCCCATCCCTGGAGGTGTTTAAGAGTTGGGTAGACGGAGTGCTGAGGGACATGGTGTAGTTGTGAACTGTCAGTGTGAGGTTAATGGTTGGACTGGATGATCTTCAAGGTCTTTTCCAACCTAGATGATTCTGTGATTCTGTGAAATACCATAATTATTTCATTTTAAAAAAACATTAGGCATTTGAATACTAATGCTTTTAAATTTATTGTAATTTGAATGACATCAAATATTAATAGTTTTTTCAGATTTTTTAGATATTAAATACTGATAAGCAGTAGCAAGAAATATATTATTTAAAGTTCTACATTGTGTATTTTTCATGAAAAATTTAGATAATGTTTCTAGAATATCAGATTTTAAAAAAAAAATCAGAAGTAAACATGTTTGACAGATTATGTTGGTTATGTTGAATGTCATGTGAAGGTTATTGCAAAAAGTGAAAAAATATCTTCATTTTAACAACTCTATGTTCAACAGTACTTGGAATACCTTCTTTATATTCATGATTTAATTGTCTCAAAAGATAAAGGAGAGAGAGGGCAAGATTGATATCTGATCATAGGCTAGTCTTCAAGAGTACTGGCAATCTGGATTCATATTTCTTTGGAGGAGGACTACACAATGACTTCAATTTTCCACAACTGCAAATTACAAGTCTTAATCGACTCCTATTTATTTAAAACCTTTAGATATGTAACAGAAATAACTTTAGAAGCCATGTAATAAAAAATCTTATCTTGACGGTGAGTGCTGAGTATACACCTCTTAAATTAAATATCCAGATTTTATGTGCAGCCAAAAAATGAATATTTAATCTGTAAAAAAATTACTGTGTTCTACTCTTCTTCTCACGCATATAAATCGTAACTCCAGAGAAGAGTTAAAATAGGGTAAACTTGATGTGAGAAAAGACTTGAAATTACAGATGTAACACTGCCAGACACATAAGTATTTTCTTTTAATTATATCCTATAATAGTGATCTCTTCTCTGTATGGTTATCAAAAGTTTATCTAAAGAGACTGCAAATACATGGTAATGGAGTGCAAAAATAGAATCTACACATTTGTGGAGAGTAATGATAAAGCTTATAAGTGAGGAAGCTGTAACACATGGAGTGAAAGATGTCCTCCCACTAGACAGTTAGAAATCAGATGCCCGTTAATATCTCACCAACACAGAGGAAACAGCAGGAAGTGTTTTTCTTCCACTATTTTACCCTGACATTTTGCAATCACAGAATATTCTGAAATGTACATTATAAAATGAGTCATTTCCATTGAAAATTTTGGCCTGTTCTCCCTTTTCATGGCTTCACCAATCAGTATTTCCTCTAAGATCTACCAATAGTCTGATACATACATTCCAAGCTACTTGTCCTTGGCTTCAAGCAGTTATGTATCATGCTTTACCAGTAAAATTGAAGTACAAATAAAAGTATCCTGCAAAAGTCAACATTAAAGGGAGCTGAGGAAACAGTGATGAGAATAATTAAATTTAAAACTCTTCACAACAAAAAGTGACAAGAGATAAATGAAACACTGCTCATTACCAAATATTTATTAAAAAATTGGACATTTTAAGAAAAATCTATAGAATCACAGAATCATCAAGGTTGGAAAAGACCTTGAAGATCATCTAGTCCAACCATTAACCTAACACTGACAGTTCTCAACTACACCATATCCCTAAGCACTGTGTCAACCCAAAATAAAATAAAGGAATAAGGTATCTTTTCATTACCAGAGTGAAAAGGAAAGTGACCAAGCTATGAATGTTACATGCTTTGGAACCAATTACCCACTTCTACCACCTTGTGGAGGCCCAATATTAATTAATATGACAGATCTATATAGGAGAGAAGAGCCATCAAGTGATTGCACAATAGGCTGGCATCTGATATAGATGTTTCATGAGCTATTATAGCCTTCATGTGAGGAAGAGACTCCTAGGAGTATCATTCTGAAGGGTAAATATGGACAGAGATTGGATTCTGACACTGATGGAGTGCAGTAGATCATTCAGCATGCATTTTATCCTCAGCAGTATTACTTTTGCAATTAAAGTTCTTTCAAGAGAGAGTGGACACTTAATTCTGTGACACAGAATGAATAAAAGTATCTGCAATCATCTTATTATCACAGCTGTACCAGAAGATTCCTGGAATGTGTGGGAGATAACTTCCTGACACAGCTAGTGAAGGAACCAAACAGAGAAAGTGCCCTGCTGGATCTCCTCTTTGTGAGCAGAGAAGGACTGGTGGATGATGTGAAGGTTGGAGACCAACTAGGGAACAGCGATCATGAAATAATAGAGTTCTCTATTCTTAGAGAGGCCAGGAGAGGGGGCAGCAGAACTGACATCCTGGACTTCCAAAGGGATAACTGACTTGTTTAGGCAACTGCTTGTCAGAATCACTTGGGAGATGGTCATGAAGAGTATAGAGGACCAGGAAGGCTGGATGCTCTTTAAGAAGAAAGTCTTAATGGCTCAGGAGTAGGCTATCTCCAGGTGCTGTAAGAGAAGCCAGTGCCAGGAAGACCACCCTGGCTGAACAGGGAGCTTTGGCTGCAACTCAGGGAGAAAAGGAGAGTTTATAGCCTTTGGAAGAAGGAACTAGGCACTCACAGTGATTACAGAGAGGCTGTGAGGATATGAAGGGCAGAAATCAGGAGGTCTAAAGCCCAGAAGGAAATTAATGTGGCTTCAGCAATCAAGGATAACAAGAATTGTTTTATAAGTATGTCAACAGCAAAAGAAAGACCAGAGAGAGCCTCCATCCCCTGCTAGACACAGGAGAAAACACAGTAATAAGTGATGAGGAAAAGGCTGAGGTGCTTAAAGCCTTCAGCGCCTCAGTCTTTAAAAAAAAGACCCGTTGTACTGAGGGAATTCAGCCTCCTCAGCCAGAAGACAGAGACTGGGAGAACGACCCCCCCTCAATCCAGGAGGAGAGAGTCAGTGACCTACTGCATCACATAGACACACACAAGTCTATGGGACCAGACGGGATACACCCGAGGGTGCTGAAGGAGCTGGCTGGGGTGCTCACCAAAACACTTTGCATCATTTCCCAGCAGTCCTGGCTGACCAGGGAGGTCCTGACAGATCGGAAATTGGCCAATGTGATGCCCATATATAAGAACTGACAGAAGGATGATCCAGGAAGCTACAGGCCTGTCAGCTTGAGTTTGGCGCCCAGGAAGCTGATGGAGCAGCTCGTCCTGAGTGCCATCACACAACACATGTGGGACAACCAGATGCTCAGGCCCAGTCAGCATGGGTTTATGAAAGGCAGGTCCTGCTTGACAAACCTGATCTCCTTCTGTGACAGGGTGACCTGCTTGTTGGATGAGGGAAAGGCCGTGGATGTTGTCTACCTTGACTTTAGACACCATTTCCCACTATATGCTCCTGGCAAAACTGGCTGATTGTGACTGACTGGATGGCCAGGCCCAAAGAGTGGTGGCGAACAGAATTAAACACACTTGGTGGCTGGTCATGAGTGGTGTCCCCCAGGGCTCGGTGTTGGGGCCCCTCCTGTTTAACATCTTTATTGATGATCTAGACGAGGGGATCGAGGGCACCCTCAGTCAGTTTGCAGATGACCCCAAGCTGGGTGGGAGTGTTGATCTGCTTGAGGGTAGGGAGGCTCTGCAGAGAGACCTGGACAGGCTGGAGCCATGGGCTGAGCCCAACTGGAGGAGTTTCAATGAGGCCAAATGCCAGGGGGCTGCCCTTGGGCCACAACAACCCCCAGCAGTGCTACAGGCCTGGGGAGGAGTGGCTGGAGAGCTGCCAGTCAGAGAGGGACCTGGGGGTGTTGATTGACAGCTGTCTGAACAGGAGCCAGCAGTGTGCCCAGGGGGCCAAGAAGGCCAATGGCATCCTGGCTTGTGTCAGCGATAGCGTGGCCAGCAGGGACAGGGAAGGGATCTGACCCCTGTACTCGGCACTGGTGAGGCCACACCTCGATTCTTGTGTTCAGTTTTGGGCCCCTCACAACAAAAAGGACATTGAATGACTCGAGTGTGTCCAGAGAAGGGCAACGAAGCTGGTGCAGGGTCTGGAGCACAGGTCATACGAGGAGCGGCTGAGGGAACTGGGGGTGTTTAGTCTGGAGAAGAGGAGGCTGAGGGGAGACCTCATCGCCCTCTACAGCTACCTGAGAGGAGGTTGCAGAGAGCTGGGGATGAGTCTCTTTAACCAAGTAACAAGCGATAGGACAAGAGGGAATGGCCTCATGTTTTTCTGGTGAAGATTTAAACTGGATATTAGGAAGCATTTCTTTCCAGAAGGGTTGTTAGGCGTTGGAATGTGCTGCCCAGGGAGGTGGTGGTGTCCCCATCCCTGGAGGTGTTTAAGAGTCAGGTCGACATAGCGCTGAGGGATGGGACATAGTATAGTTGTGAACTGTCAGTGTGAGGTTAATGGTTGGACTGGATGATCTTCAAGGTCTTTTCCAACCTCGATTATTCTGTGATTCTGTGATAAAGTAATTGCACAATATGTTCATATTCATTATCTGTGACAAGAGATATCCACACTTGTGGCAGCTTTAATGAGATTGCATCTTTTCGTAGACTAAGTAACCTAGTAATCTATGTCCAACATCATTTGTATGATGGAAGTCTTTCATGCCATCTGATATTCATTCTTCAGACACTGCATTACAGCGTTGTAATAGGGTGGGAAAAATTCATCAAGGGATTAACCAGGAGCTGGTTAACTGTCCCCTCCAAGATACAGAGAAGACAAGACCTCAGGGTAAGGACTAGAAGGAAATCTATTTGTGAAGAAAGTGTGCTGAATTAGTTAACTTCCTCGTTCTTTACAAGAATATGCTCGAATGTGGTAAAGGAAGCATCAGGCTCAGTTCGTGAATGGAGGAAACAGGAGAGGAGGTATGTTTTTTGAAGACACTCAAGCTAATGGGGACAGGAGAGGGGCTATGCTTTTTCCTGTAATTTGGGTCAGAAAATAATAAGTTGAGGAGAAAATTTTGGAAGCAAGGTTGAAAATTTGTATGTGATGCAGTTATATTAAGATCTAATACAGTCAGGAAGATAAGGTTCCCTGTATGGTTTTGTTGTCCTCACAGGTTCCCTAAAATGGAGCTATTGCCTGGAAATCTCATTTTGTTGCTTTTTGAAGTGTTGATAGATCTTCAAAGTCTTGCTGCAAAGTGCTATGGAAGACCCAGCTCTTAGATGTGGTAGAGGAGGACTGAAAGGTTAAGAAATTAATTTGATTTTTCAGTGTTTCATCTTTCAGTTTTGCTCTTGCAAACACTCATTGAAAAAATAGAGTCAGTATACTCAAAAACCAACAGTATGTTACCCATTTAAAAAAAAAAAAAAATCAATTTTTTACTTTAGGAAAGACTATAAATTCCGCTTCATCTCAATGGTGTAGAGCTAATGACAGGCAAGGATAAATAGGGATATCCTGCCACTGTTTAAAGGATTTCCAATAGTACCCTTCAGGTCAGTTGGATATCCTAGTTACTGCTTTACACAATTTTACAGTTTTTTAAACTGTGTTAAATGTGCTAAAATACTTTGTGCTAGAAATAAACAAAACTCCATCCATGTTCACTACATCTCTGTCTCTGGTGAGTCTCTGGTCTTTTCCCTCAATGGCACTCACTCTCCTTAGGGTCTCTTGGCTACAGTAGAAGAGCCTGATATGATAGAATTGCAAAACATACTTTCTTCATACTTTCTTCCAAATACAATAAACAAGTGCTTTTTTCCTTTTTTTTTTTTTCTTTTTTTTTTTTTTAACACTTCTATTAAGTTGGCTACAATGCCATGAAGTAAGAATTCTTGATAATCATATTTTTTGCTTTTATGTCTAGCTTCAGTCTCTGAATTCTTATGAGGAAAGGTCTATATCTGATGTCATTTGATAGAAAATACAAAATTCTTACAACAGAGCTAAAGATGTGTACTCAGGGAGGCTGCAAGGTTAATCACACTGAGATCCTTTAGATTCCGTGGTGTTCTAGGGTGGGAAAACTGAGTGAATATCTCTGCACCTCTGTGCCTGAGGAGACCGTGTAAAACTGAAGATGCTAAAGAAGAAATCAAAAGGGAAGCTCTGATCCCTTAACATGAAGCATTTTTTAGATAAAAATATTTTGAATAACATGAGCTATTTATTATGTTTTGATGAAAGTCCATATTGACATAAATTGAGATGTATCTGTATCTTGCTATGTCAGTAGCCAATTTATTTCCCTAAAACTAATCTTCTGCTTTGCTTAATGAGGATACTTTTCTTGTGGATAACAGCTGACAAGCTGGGTGAATTTTAAGATGTTCTAATATGTATTTCAATGAAAGCTTATTAGGAGTTTTTCATCATGGAAATTATTGTAGATGAAGCTGATGATAAGGTATTAAATAATGTTTTACAACAAGATCACTTAGATCACCTCAGGAAATTTCTTCATGATAACTTTAAGTAGAAATTAAAGAAAAATTAAAACACATTTTTCTCAAGCTAGTAATTTTACTACAATCACATAGATTTCAATTTAACATTTTTCTTACCAATCAAAAACTTGGACATGGACTTTGATTTAAAATAATCATAGTGGGACAACTTTATTCTGCATTTGAACTGAACCATCACATTGATGTAATTGTCACTGTAGGAATTTTTAGAACAGATATGTATTATTCTAGGTATCCCTTTCAATAAATTTCAATTTATCCTAAAACTATGATCAATCAGATTCAATCAAAAGAATTCATCTTTCATTTTTCAGCAAGTATACACACTGTGGTGGCTATCTATCAAAACAAACTGAAAATTTGTTTGGAATATTATGCAGAGTAGAGCTGTGAATAGCATCAGCTTTTCTAGGTAATGTTGAAGGGTGATTCTGGTTGTAAACTGATTTGAAAAAAAAATAAAAACTTGATTGGAAACAATCTGTTTGCTATGGGGAGAATTTTTGTTTGTGCCTTAGGAAAAAAAAATATAGCTTTTATATGTTAACTGGAAGTTTAAGCAGCTGGTCTTAAAAAAGGTATATTAGTAACGGAAGATCTCCTATTCCTATTTACTCTCAGGTCTTTTCACCCTTCTATTCTGAATTATTCCTGATACTACTTCTACAAATAAAGTTCGTGAACCAACATAATAACTTTACTTTTCTCAGGTCAAGTAGCTGGATATTTTGCCTGTTGTGCTAGAGTCTCAGGTGACTTTTACAACTGAATGTCAACAGAACTACAAGCCAACAGTCAATTAGTGGCTATTTCATCAAAAACAGTATGAAAATTAACTTTGATTTAAGAGTGAGTCATTAGGGAATGGAAAAGACAGAGATAAAACAATTCTCTTGTTTATAGAGTAGCAGGCCCAAGACCAACACGGCAATTACACAACACAAGGATCTCTGAGTTATATCTCCATGCAAGATTTTACTTTCCAAATTTTTCAGCTCTAAACTCTAAAATACACCTGAAAAAAGGGACTCCACTCACAGTTTATTATTTTATCTTGGGTTCATGTAAACAGAATTTTTAAGATTGCTTTATATTTTAACACTAGTAGGTAGATGCAAACTGGAGATAAGTTAAATGTTACCTGCTAAAACCAGAAAAGCCAACCTTGTGACAAGAGCATTACAAGGAATGCAACCGTTCTGAAGTGCACGATTCAAGCCCTGATGAAAGTTTGGTCACCCATTCTTCAGCCCAGTGAGAGGTGTGAGTGCAGAAAGTAACTAATTCATCCCACGGTTCTCCAGTTCATCAGTAATATTTCTGCCATTCTGTAATGGTTGATGAGACCAGACAAGGCCACAGAAACCGTAAAAGTCATATTAGTGAACAAACAGGCATCATAAACTTCCTGAAGCTTTTCAGTTTTTTTTTATGTGATAAACTACAGCAGACTTAAGTAGACATTGAGAGAATCTTTTAATGCAACTTCAGAGTGCCTTATGTATAAAAATCCAAGGAAAACAGTAGACATGTTGACTAGGTGGTTTCCTGCTTGACAACCTACATACATGGCTGTAGCAGTCTTTATTTGAAACTCCTTAGGTATGCAAGGTACATCACCTGTCATCTGACTGTACTAAAGAGTTCAAGAGAGTAATTTCTTCTGCATATTGAATAAGCAGCCTTCTTTGACAGATGTTGCACTACTATTTTAGAATTACCGTCTTTTTTCCTGTGCCTCACAGTGAAATTTCCTCCAACTTTCTTGTTGCAAGGGAGCCCAATATCCTATCTGAAGCACTAAGGACACCATTTCTGTTACTTACATCTTTCCTCTGTGATTAAGAAAAAATAGGGACTGTTCCTCACACCACTTAAAGTGACCCACTTCTATGATGAATTGAAAAACAGTTCAAAAACATGTCATTAACTGTTTGAAGTCTTGCACTGAGCCAGTACGGAAGTTTTCAGTTTTGATAAATTTAGTTTTCATCCAAATTTAGTGTACTTTTGTTTAATGGTTTTAGACAAGATGTGATAGCAAATGGTTATTTAAAATATATGTAAAATGTCTTTAAGAGAATTTTTGGAATTTTATTTTATTTGAGATGATATGTTACCCTATTCTACCTGTTTCTAATCTCATTACACATCTGAGCTCATTCCTTTTCTCGGGATTATTCCAGCATATAATGAAGTGGTAACATTTTGTGAATCACATTCTCCAACATAAACTCATGGAAAAAAAATGAAATCCTGGGATTCTAGCAGGAATCATGAAAGCAAGCATATTCTGCCTCTGGATTTAAAGTCAGTCTTAATCAGTGACTGTACTAAACAGAATTAAATGTCCAATGATTTACAATTCATATTGTGCAATATAAACTGCAGACCCTCTACTGAAGCTAAACTATTACACAACTCAGTTGACTTTTTCATTAGAAGTGGGGTGACTTTTGTGATGACTCAACGTACTATGACTACCCATTGGAAGGCTGAAACCCAAGAGGTCGACTTTCTATAGTAAGCATCAGATTATTTTCATCTGAAGACTCATACAGTTCAACATTATTAATGACTAGCAGCACAGTCCAGCAGAGTATGGGTGAGAGTTTGGACATGGGGATTTAAATTAATTTAAGCTTTGAACATTGGGCTATTTTCCTTGCTTTATGAATAGCCATAGAGATGCTTGACAGGCTTCTTGTATTTCTCCAATATGGTCAGGATCTGTCTGAAGTCAGCATCCACAATCCATTAAGGTCTATCTGTGCAGCAACACATAATCAAGCTGTGCATCACAGAACAAAGGTGAGACCAGTTCCTGTCCAAAAAGCTGGCAATATAATTAAGATAGATCATAGAAAATATTCTTGATGTAATAAATATTCTTACTTATCGTCTTCATCCCCAACCGTGTAAGTTTGATTCATGCTCCCAACTATGAAAAAACAATTCTGTATGTTAGTACTAGCAGGATAATAAACTGGATAAAAAAGACAGGAATATGAGTCTTATCCCCACTGGATCTTATAGTCAAGAGAAGCCAACATAGAAAAAAAGGTGAGGGTGGAACCAGAGGGTATGCTACAGAGAAACACAGATTTTTGTCATGCCAAAGAGAAACAAACAGCTTAACTTGAAGATTGGCATATACAGCTGCAAGTAACTATTTGCAGAATGAACAAAGTAAGTTTTCTTGTGAAGCCATACTTACTAAATGAATTTTTCTCAGGGTCTCATAACATTGACTTTTTCAGAAGCAAAGACACTCTTAAGGGTCATTACACTAGCCTCTGGGCATACGACAGCCTTCACTGTCACAATAAAAAGAAATAAACTCAGATCACCAAGTGTCAGGTGTTGACGTACAACATGTCCTTGGGAAAATCAATGTTCAAAATAAAATTAACTACTGTAACCCATCTTTTGTTGGGATACTCTATAGTTCCAACACCACCATAGCTTTTTTTGCATTAATCACCACAACTATCCAAAGGGCTAAGCAACAGTTTCTGTGAGAGGGGTTTTGACACTGTTGAGTTGGGTTTAGTAATGCACAGGAGACTAAAATGATGTATTGAAATTCATTTTCTGGGTTTTTATATTTTTTTTTTAAATGGAATAAGTCACCAAGTGAAACTGTCCTTTGAACCTCTGTAAGCTTTGTTTGAATGAAGTGCGAATATGCTCTTCAGCTGAACAGAATCCTACGTGACTCAGCTTGCCTGCAAAAATCGTGTATACAAAATTATGAGTCTTGTTTGCATTATCACAATCACTTACAGGGATATTTACCACTTCATATTTGCTCTTGTAAAAAACCTAATATACATATTATCAGCTGTGTTACCAACAAATGGCTCACCAAAGACTATAGTTAAGACAAAACTAACAGACAATATTTAAGCTCTGTGTTTTTACATATTTCCATTTTCTAGCAAGATGTTTTGGAAACGTTTTGTGCAAATAAGATGGAAATGAGCAATAAAAGTCTTCTTGTACTTGTGAAGAAATATCTCCTATGACACATGCATCTTCTCAATTGTGAAAACATTTGCTTACTGAGAACAGTTCACATTTGCCAACTTCTGTAAGATTATAGATTACCCACAGCAAGCCAAACCGCAGCCTCTCATTCATTGGGCTATACTTCTCATTTACGGCAGTGAAAATCCAGAGAAACTCCTTTGAAGAAATTTACTTTGATGACAACTTTATGCTGCTTTACTGTGAAAAAATATTTTTAAACCTTTTAAACCTCTCTTCTAATCCCATTTCCAGAGCATTTCCAAGATTCTGTCGCCCTCAGATGGGAAGGAATATAAAATCATAAACTGTGGGCATTCCACATAAAAATATTAAGCACATTTATCTTAAAATGTTGTGTGAAACAAGAGTTAGTTACCTCCAAGATCCCATTATTGACTAGTTTACTTTTCCATTATCCTGGATAACATGAAATGCCACACTTTATTGATTTTTTTTGTCTCTTTTTAAGGAAGGCAAGCTGGCAATTTTGACCAGCAACCTAAGTCCAATCTGAAATGGGTTTCCCACCTAGACGTAGTAAAATAATTGTATTTTACAAGAAATAATTAGAAAGGAAAAACACCTTGAGATGCTGGCATGTGATACTTCTCCTCTACCCTCAGTTACATAATGTGGACAATAGATTATTGAACTCCACTGGACAGTCTAATACACATTACTGGATAAAGAATTGCTGGGGCTCCAATTATGGGGATAGAGACCTCTTCTTATGCTTTTTTCAGGTCCAAAAGAGTGAAGTAGAACATAAATTGTAGGACATACCAATATATTACTGTGCATATAAGACTGCTGGTTGAGGTTCATGGGATTATTCTAGCTTGATTATATGTAGTTCAGCTTTTGGAACTACAACTAGGAGGATTTACTGGGTAAAAAGAGCTGTTCCCAAATAGAGTAGTTTATACTTATTCCCACATTTTCTCTCCTAGATTGAGGTATACAATTTGAACATGTAAAGTTTTGAAAAAAATAAATAATTTTAGATAATTTCATTTCATTCTCAAATTAAATTTGAGAATTTAAATAAATTAATAAAACTTAAATATGACCTTAGAAAGTGCTATGCCTCCAATGTGAAAGAAAACAAAGGCAAGTTTGTAATCTTGCAAGATCTAGAAATATTTTTTATTAAACTTGCTAACAGACTTGGAAAAAAATGAAGACTTTTTAGACCCACAAGGTATTGATCAGGCCTGAAATAGAAGCTGTAGCCATCAAAGCTAAACAGCCTTTGAAAACAGAAGATCATAATTATATCATTTAGACCATTTCAAAACGGACTTCTGAAACCTGCACTGCCAATCAAGGGATGAAAAGGCCAGTGCAATGATAATAAGGAAACAGCAGAAGTAGGCTTGCTACATCCTTATGTGGGTTTTGCTTTAGTGAGAGGTGGGGTGTGGGGAGACAACTAAAAAGAACCGTGCTCTTTTTTACAAAGAAGGTACTCTAATCTGGGTTTGTGTCTGAAAACGACTCTCATTATGTTGGAGGATCTGATATTTATCCTAGATAACATGAGAATATTCTGAAGGGTGTCTCAGAAGTAATTAAATAACAGGTCTAAATAAAAGAGTTAGCTAGAAGAGAAGCTGGGACCCGGTGTCCACCTCAATATATCTGCAAGTAAAATTACTAGGAAAAATACTTGAGTCTTCTCTGTTTCCAATCTTCTGCAGTCAGTTATGCATCTATCTTGTCAACGGCATAAGTAATAGCACTGAGTGGAAAGCAGAATTGTGATTTAAAATTAAGTCAATGGCTCAGATGTAATGGGCCAAATTTCTCCATCCTGATTTTAAGTGGCGTCTTAGTCTCTCCCTAGGTTCCCTGTGATCCTGACACTGCTCTGCATTGGTGACTGCCAAAGAGAGGTCAGACTGGGACAGTACCATGACTATACCATGGTCCATTCATTACACAGGGATGGCATGAGAGAGACTGTAGTGGCCAAATTCTCCAGTTTGAGGGTCAACTGTCTCCAACAGATTCTAAAGCCTATTTGAATATTTTCTTGCCTGTCTCTCAGGTTCTGAGTACAGTTTTAAGGCACTGGGCTGGGCTGGTGGCTGCTTTAACAGGGCTTCACTGAAGACAGCAAAGTTAGATCTAGGTTGCGGGGGGTGTCAGCCCACAGGTGCCAAAGGCATTCCCCAGTTGACAAAGAAACAAAGAAAAAGATCAGCCTGCCAGAGAACTGCAGGTGTATATTGTCACTATGAGTTTCCAGAAAAGCTCAGAGGAGTTGAAATGTCAGCACACATCCTTACTCCATATTATTCTTTTCTCTGTTGAATAAATTCTTATATTTCTTAAATAACAAGGTTTTTGTAACAGGAAGGAAGGTCAGTGATACAATTTGAGCACTGCAAACATTTGCTATTTAAGGGGAAAGAATGCAAATCAGAACATGACAGAAACAGAGACAAAGTCAGGCTACCACAAAGACAGGGCACTGAAAGGACCATAACTATAGTCGGCAACTGTCACCCATGCAAATATGAGCAAAGAGAAAGCAGAGAAGATTGTCATGGTAGTGAGAAATTAGGGGAACTTTGAGGCAGAAGCAGAACATGATAAATAAGAAAGCTGACAGATTCTTGTTGCTATCTTTTAGTTCAGACAAAAAGGATACTGTGAAAGAGGATGGTATAACACTTACGTGTATTTGTTTATATTTAAACAAACTAGCATAGTGGAGACCCTGCACAATCAAGTCTTGGTCTGGGCTGCCACAAATAACCACAGTTTTATCACATCTTTGGGATTTTTCTGTACACAGCTCCTAACAGAAAGCAGACCTGCTCCTGTGAGAGTTTGTGGTATACTGTTAGTTTAATTGTAGACATTATTACTTCAGATCCATTGGTCTTGAATTAAATTTGTCCTTTAACATCAATAGTTTTCCTTCCTTCCTAATTTCTTTCTCCTGCCCCACCCCCAGCTCTGCATACCTGTGTATATGTACACAGGTAAAGATCCCACATCATCTTTCTTTTAGCTAGCTAAACAAGCCAATTTCTTTTTTGTCTTTTCTCATAAGACTGACCTTACTCACCCTGAGGGTCTCCTCATCTGAACTCATCTTTTCTAAAAATGAATGGTCTTCGGATTAAGGGCTTTATTAGATCCCTGCTACAAAAATGTTTCCCTGACATTACTCCTATATGATCAGTTCAAGGTGAGAGGAAAAAATTTTGATTAAACTGAAGCTGTATCAACTGTCTCTTGGGTCTCAGTCTAGTACTTCAGCCAGGTAGTTTTACCCCAGTGCAGTTATGATCTCACCGTATCCAAGTACCTACAGGTACTTATCCTAAGACATGGGCACAAAAAATGAGTGAGAGTGTAATCAGACAAGCAGAAATTGCTTTAACTGTGAAAAACAGTCTTATACTGTCTATAATCTATACTTTCTGAGAGACATCAGCAATATTTGTAAGCAGTTTAGCAGAAACTTAGGTTGTAACACAGGACAACCCAACCCTCTTCTGGCTTACATTTTGAGATATTTTATTGTGAGTCATCAGCTGAGAAGTAATATAAGACTGAACAAGTATATTTTATTATAATTTCTATGTGATTCCCATCTCCTGAAGGTTTAAAATAAAGTCCCTTTCCCAAAGGAAAAGAAAGAGACATCACTTGCTAATGAATGGGGTGTGTGAATCAGGGGTCAGATTCAAACTCTACAACTTGTAGCTGTTTAATGGGGTGTGAATGATTCTCACTGGAAGAAGTGACTCAGATCTGGCTTCTGGTTTACTTGACACTAAAACTAGTGAAGTTTCTTAACAAATTTTCCTTTGTTCCTTACAGTTAGAAAAAGGTCAGAGAATCACCAGTGCAGAAGGAGCTTCTGAAAATAATTTTTTAGGATTGCATATAACTTTACAGCAGTGTAAATACATTAAAGATAATTGACTTATGTGAGTAAAGACCTGTAACAAATTTGATTACAAAGATCCCAGACAAGTAGAAATACGAGGAGTTCCAAGAAATATTAAATAAATAAATAGAGGAAAAAAAAAGATGTTTGGGGCAATTAATTTGTTGAAGCCTGTGATCGTGGCTCGTGCAGAGTGAACAAAATACAGATTCTGTATTTTACTTTCTTTACATTTAAGTTGTCTCATATTTTCTTTCTGTTTTCTTTTCTTTGTATTAATTTGGTCCTGATTTGTAGCTATATAGGAATAAATAAGGCCCCAAAAATCTTCTCACCTTTTTGAAGCTCCTTTGATAATAGGGTTCAAGCAAGTGTTTGGGAAAGTTGGGCTGAAAGAAGGATGATAGAGGTAGTAAGGGAGATGTAGTATGACTTTGGTTGTTCTCCATTTCTGAAATTTTAAGACTGGAAATGTATGTAAGGTAATTAATAAAATGATAAATAATTCTTCTTACTTGATTAAAAACAGTTTGATTTCAAATTATAATCAAGAAATGTCAAAGAGAATTTTCTGATGTTGCTTGGCTGGGCTCAGGCTCAGAGAGACAGGTAGAAAATACTTGGTGTATTCAAATTAAAAAAGTCCATTTCCAATGCATAGATTTCCTTGAGACTTTAATAACTTTACATTTTAATGAAGGAAGAATTTTTATCACTTCGAGGACCGCTCCCATACCACTTCTAATGTTCCGTCATTTAAAGACTATCTTCACGGGAAAATCAACCAGCAGAACTCTAGTGGGAAAAGTACATCACGTAGCTATGGTGATGTAAATCCCTATGCAGACACTTTCTGAACAAATACACGTGCCTTTTTTAGTATAGTTTGTTACTTTACCATATTATAATTAAATTCTGCTGGCCTTGCTGTTTCAATACAGTAATACCTTTGGAGTGTGCTGCCAGTTTCTCTTTAAAAGTAAGAGCAGAATACTTATACTTGTTTAGTGATGTAGTTAAATTGGAGAACCTTGATTCTGACATCACTCAACCTAATCTACAACACAGAAGTCAGTGTGATTATATTAATATGGCTACTCTAGTTACAGGATCCCAACAACTGTCCTGTTACTTCTTTTTTTGTACAAGTCATTTTTGGTATGTATGTCTAAATATAGATGCTTAGAAAACCAAACTGTGCTGAAAGGATTTAGCATCTTCATGGACAAAAATAACTCAGCAACAGAATATTCCATAATTTGATGAGATGGATTGCTTAAAAATCTCTCATTAAGCAATGGAGCAAGATGAGAAATACAAAACTATACATTCACCCAAGCAATCATAAAAATTATAAGATTTTCAAACAAAGGAAGTATTTTGTGAAGCTACAATGGATGCTGGTGAAAGCAAATAATGAATGCCTGGATTAAATCAAAAGAAAACAGTTAAGGGTTTGAGAATGTCTAAAAGAGGAAATAGAGGTGCTTAAGATGAACAGCATAAGAAGAATAATTGATCTAGTTAGTGAAGCAAAAGGAGAAGTGGTAATTCTGGACCAAAGGAGAATGAGAGCTGCCTCCTTCTGCTGAGAGACTGAAAGAAGTGGGAGCTTTATTACAAATAGAAATAGAATATGTGTAAAGTCTTTAGGCAAGAAGAAAAATAAATTGTTTTGAAAACAGAAAACTGGAGAAATTAGAAAAATAAACTGACTGCAGGGGATAGAAAAGCAAAATAAAAAAAAAAAGTTCTGAGAGCTATTGAGAAAGTGAGGTAGAAAGCAAAGAAAGCAATTGAAACAAGGGATCATGTGAGTAATGCTCATTTCTGGAAAAGGATAACTGACTAACTCCAGAAAACGGATGAAGTTACACTTGCTTCTTTATTAAAATTGATACAACTGTGATATTACTTCTTAGAACTGAAGAGACAAAAGGAAAAACAAGTCGTTCCTCACTGACAGATTCAGATTGTCCTGTAGAGCTTAGCTACCATGTAAATTAGCTAGAAGTCAAGTAGTCACAGTTACATCCTTGGAGTCTGCTAATTATTTGTACTGTTTATAGCAAGTGTGCTCCATTGGGTGCAATTATGATTGTTTATTGAATAATTGCTGTCCTTGTCAAATGTTTGCTTGAATATTTGCCTGCACTGTATAATATTTTTACTGAGCAATTGTCTGCTGTGGATAATATCTTCACTCAGTAATTGCTTACCCTGAATAATGTTTTCACTGAATCATTCTCCATTCAATGCAATGTTTTACTGCATGATTTTCTCTTCTGAGTCATGTTATTGTAAGTTAACTGCTGAATTACATATAAATTTACTGTTAGATCAAATGTGAATTTTCTAAGTGCAGTGCATTTCAATAATTTCTCTTCAAAGCCTGTGGTGGTGGTGGTGTTATTTCCCTTTTAGATAAGGTACAAGAGGGTAGCAGTTGGAATTCAGTATTAGAGAGGCTGGAGAGTCAGTTAATGTACTAATAGAAGAAGCATGCTTTCAAAGTGGGGGATGCTGAAGAGTGAAAAAAAGGAGCATGAGTGAGAAAAAAGTGTAAGAACTATAGGGGAGATCACTGAAATTTGGGAAAGGAATGATGGGAGAAGGGAGAAACAGACAAGAGGAAGAAGAAAAGAAGACAGACTGTAAATGAGTAGGCAAAGAATCAACCCCAGGGAACAGTAAAAAGCGGAATGAAATGAAAGTAATATCTACCAATGATGCAGACATAATGCCTGGCTAATATTTTGCGGGGGAGGGGAGAATAAAGGTGTTAAACACATCTTAAGTACAAATGCTGGAGTCCCCATTGTGGGCTTCATTCCTTTCCCTTTTCCCTTATTCACCACTTTTGCAACATAAAGTGATGGGACTGGAAAGCAGCTAGGCTGTTGTGGAAATAGGTAGCCTGCCGAGTGTCACGTCCTGCTCAGATGAGGGGAACAAGTGACTCGGATTCGCAAATCCCCAATTGGAGCAGACAACAAGTCTCCAAGTCCAAGCATTTATTAACTACGCACAATGTACTAATTGAACACATGATAATTGGCTAAGTATATAGCAAGTTGTGGCAAGCAATACAATATGGTTTGCATTTCTTAATGGAAAAAGGAAAAGAGGGAGATAGAGGGAATGGGGGAATACAGATCACCGGTCTGGATTCCTGCACTGATCCCGCCAGCGACGGTTCCAGGAGGCAGTCGTCTTTTTCGCTGGCATCCATCTTCTTCACTTCACTGCTCTCTCCAGACAGCCGGGGGGGCAGAGGGAGGCAGGAAGAGGGGAAGAGAGAGAGAGAGAGAGATAGCACCCTTTCTTCCCCCCTTTGATTTATACCCACTTTCCTTGGGTCTGTCCCCTAGGTCGACCCACATAGCTACATATCCCATGTACGGGGAGGGGTAAGGTGTTTCATGGGATGATGTAATTAGCATGATCATGTCAGCCCTTGTTAGCATATTGAGGGGTGTTAACTTTTAATATACATTTCATGGATAATGAAGCAAAGTTCATTCACCAGACACATGGCCCTTGAAATTTGCCCAGGTGCCCCAGGGCAGAGCCATCCTGTCTCCACAGGGCTCTCTTCCCCAGCCACATTGGGCAGTGTTATCAGCTTTGGCCTCCACAGAAAGCACCCTGTGACTCATAGTTTTGTCTTGCGAGTGTTTGAGGCAACTCTTCAATCAGCCTCAACTTTTGCTTTCCCAGGCTGTTTGTCTTAGTTTCTCACAGGCCTGGTTTCTCGTCTCTCACACAGAGGAAATTTCCTCTTGTCTGGGGATCACTGTGGATTCTGCCTTGCCTCTGACCATGTCGGTGGCCAAGCTGCAGCCAGACAAGAACAGAAGTTAGCATCTGAAGATCCTGTCATCTAGGCTGATGTGTACGTGTGAGAAAGTTCCATAAATTTTACTAATTTGTTACACATCATGCATTTGTTACACTTCATGCATTTGAACATTGATTCTATTCTTCTCCAGTAATTTTTTAGTACATCACAATAAGCTAATTCAGCTTCTATAGAATATATTATTGTTCCCTATTTTAGTTTTTTTTTTTTTTACAGAGTGGAAGAATATTATATTCTAATATGTAACTATGCATTATTACAATCCTTATTAGTTGGGATCTATTCCTGGTATAGGTCATTTGACTTTACATGACTTGTGAGATCAAAGATGAATTTGTTCATTTCTTATTCTGAACTTCTCTTTCACATGTGCTTCTGGAAATGAAGTTTGCTTGTTTCATTGTTTCCTGTCAGGGATGATATTGCTCAATTTAGTTTTCTCATGTCTAGTGCTATACTGTAAAATCACATGAAGAAATAACTGATCTCCGAATGTCATTTTGAGAAACAGTCAAATAATTATTTTCTCATTTATCTTCCATGTCTACACACCTTTATTATGGATTCTGTAAACACTTTTGCACATGAAAGTACTTGCATTGTATTGCAGAATTTAGAGATGATTCCTATATGAAAAAATGAGGATTGGAGGTACCTAAAATGTACAGTTCTTCCTCCATGGTTATTGGATTATAAATCACTTCTATATCCCATATGAAAAGAGAACATAAGCAATGTATCTGATGACAAAGGAGTTGCATCAGTATTAGAAGTCCTGCCTATTTCTACTTTATTCACATTTTATAACAGAAATTCAATATGCTCATTATTTTTGAATGACATTAATAAGTTGTGAAAGCTGGTCTAACAAGACTAGCTCTGAGAGCTTTGAAACAGTAAGATTTAAGACAGAATATGCTGTAAGTGTTGCAACATTTCCCACTTAATTATATGAGAACACCTGGTGCTGGATTCAATAAAAAAATATACCAGGCTTCTATACATAAGACTTCTGTGCCAAGGTGCACAAGAAACCTTCTGAAATATACATTATGAGGTTGATTATCATTTCAGTCTTGCTCTATAGCTGTTGGATAGATATCAGTAAATATAAGAAAAAATTGTTTTCTTCTTCACTTCCATCTCTTTGGGATAACTCACTGGAAGCTCATCAGTTTTGTATTCAGAACTTTCAACTGAATATTCTTTATGTTATGTGACTTTTTGATGAAATAGTGATAGTCATTGAACATTACCTTTAGAAACTATGGCTTAATAACAAAATGAACTTTTAAAAACTTCTCACTTAAAATCCTGACAAACTTTCCCTTTCTCATTAACTTGACCAGAGAGTCTAGGAAGAATCTGATGTAGCAGCGGCTTTACATACATCAAAACCCAGTTTAAATGTATTTCAAACTCTACTGCAAGATTTGCTGCATGATTTAAACTACTGGTTTAAATCAGTGTCCAGTGATCAGCGAGCCCATAGAGCAGCTCATTGTATAAACAGAATTAGGGGAAAAAAACAGAAGAAGCAAAAATAAACAAGAAGGAACAAGTTATTGATAAAAAATAGTTGTGGGCACTAGCCATGTCAAGCAATATGTCTTTGTTTTGGGCAAACAAGACAATTTTACTTGAAAAGTCCATCAACAGTAAAAATAAGATAGGCCACGTTCTTGTAGAAGAGCAAGGGAATCAGCACAAGATTCCTTGTATGACAGTGGACTCAATAGAATAGTGAAAACCAATGAATACTGTTTCTCCAAAAAGGCTTGATCATGTCCTCCACAGAGGAATAATATTAAGAGAATATTTTCCAGTGTTGAAAGGGAAGGACAGAAAGAGAAAACACCAGAATGCTCCTTCAGATATGATATAGGTCTCCACCCCTTATCCAAGCCCATCTTCCTCCATGGAATAATGACATCAAATAAATATTTTGCAGTGTTGAAAGGCAAGAATGAAACAGAAAATGCCAGAGTGCTCCTTCAGATCTGCTACAAGTCCCCACCCCTCATCCCATCCTCAGCTGAATGCAGCATACTTGAGTCTTTCAGTGCATTTTATTTTCCCAGGAACAGACTGTTTCATGCAGCTCACAAAGCAGAGCTTTAAGATAGCCACCACTTCATCTTTCAGTCATGAAAAGCAAGGAGAATTTCTAAATTTAGCCTAATTATGTATTTTTTCAGAACACCAAACAAACTCAAAGCTTATGTTTAGGACACAGAAGCAGGGTGTGTGTAATGATCCACTTAGCAAGGATGCAGGACAGAAGAGACATTACCTCTAGCTTAGACACAAACGCTTTACCTATAGACAAGAAATGTTTGAGGCACAAGTTGCTGAAGATTAGTAAAGTAATCCCAGGCAAAAAAACACCATATGGGTTCCCCAGCTTCTGTGTCCCAGTTTACCAATGATCGACAGAGGAAAGTGGCCTAAATGGAAACTATTCTGGCTAAATAACTTTCCTACCTTCTTGTAGGACTAGAAAAGGACCATGGTCCTTGGGGGTCAGTCCTACCATAGGAAATTACTTCATGCATGTTCACAGTATGATTAATTTGGGCTTGGACAAGAAGCCTTGGTGTCCAGGATCACTGTGTATGTACAAAACAATTATTCATTGACCTTTTTTCTATACCTGTTTTCTATTTACATTAATACTTGTTGGACACATATGTTGCCTCCTTGTTTGGTTTCAGCTGGAATAAAGTTAATTTTCTTCATAGTAGCTAGTATGGGACTACGTTTTGGATTTGTACTGAAGACAGCACAGGGATGTTTTTGTTACTGCTGAGCAGTCCTTACATAGAGTCAAGGCCTTTTCTGCTTCCTCACCCCACCCCACCAGTGAGGAGGCTGGGGGTGCACAAGAAGTTGGGAGGGGACACAGCCAGGACAGCTGACCCCAACTGACAAAAGGGATATCCCAGACCATATGGCATCATGTTCAACATATAGAGCTGGGGGAAGAAGCAGGAAAGGGGAAAAGTTCAGAGTGATGGTGTTTGTCTTCCCAAGTAACTGTTACATATGATGGAGCCCTGTTTCCCTGGAGATGGCTGAACACCTGCCTGCCAATGGGAAGTGGTGAATGAATTCCTTGTTTTGCTTTGCTTGTGTGCATGACTTTTGCTTTACCTTTTAAGCTGTCTCTATCTCAACCCACACATTTTCTCACTTTTACCCTTCTGAATCTCTCCCTGATCCCACCAGACGGGGAGTGAGAAAGTGACTGTGTGGTGCTTACTTGCCTGCTGGGGTTAAACCACGACAGTCCTGGAGAATAGACAGTCACTTAAAATGACCCACACAACACTGCTAAGTATTTTCTTTTCTTCTTTGATATTCAAGCTTTCAATAAGTGGCTAGTAATTAAGACTTTTCCAATAGTCTTGGTACAAAGGACTCTTCAATAATTCCCGTTTTTGGAGTCTACAGATGAGTATGAGTCATGGTACTGCGCATAGACTTTCCTTCCTTCTACAGAGTTTTCTGTTTCCCTGGACATGCAGGTATGGTGCAATCACCTTTCTCCCATACAATTTTTAGTCTAGTTTTAGTTCTAGTTAGAATATGTATATAAATGAACAAAATAACAAACCTTGAGAATGATAGTGCAGCCACATATTCCAAATTTCAGAAATTTAGTTAGGTTTTGAACATACTGGTCCCACAAGCTGCTTATGGAAATCGGTTCATTTTGTGACTTGACATGTGTCCTGTGTCAGAAGTGATTGTATGGATCATTAATGCACAATGTGACAATGACACTTTTATGAAATTGCTTGCAAAACACCTGCTTGTTGACAGACAGTGTTAACCAAAGAGTTTGGTGTGCTTATTTAAAATTATTCTACAGTGGACCCTCAAGAATAGGTGAAGAATTAGCAGGAGTGCCTGGAGGTCACACAGCTATGGCATTGGCAGGTGTGGCAGCACATACAGTCATACAACCACTTTCCCAAAACAAAGCTGGATTCAACATTGCATAGTCCTGTGCTAAGAAGAGAAAAGCTTGGTATCTTTGGCCACCATTTCTTCTCTGATACCATGACACCAGGAGTTACTTTAACAGTTGTTTCAAAATAAAGTTTTTCTAGAATTATCTAGTCCTCAAAAGTTCCTTTCTGATAAAAATAAATGGCAATGACTGTCAATGGTCAAGTGCTGACTTTTATCACTATCTGTCAAAAAAAAAAAAAGTCCTGCAGGGAAGTGCCCTGCTCTTTTGCTTGGCGATTCAAGGCCAGTTTGTGACCAGTCTTAGAGGCCTGCTGTGCCACTCTCATAGTACAAGGAGGCTATGGACTTGGTGAATCCAGTTGGCACAGGATTTTCCGATCTAAGGAATTATCTTGTTGGATAACAGCCAGGATACATAGAGCAAAAAGCAGTGTTGGACAGAAAATGGTAGCCTCATTAAGGATTTCAATATCTTGTGGCATTTCTGATCTGTAACATGAGACAGTTTGAAATTCTCTGCAAAATGAAAGAGTGCCCTGGATCTAAGGTAGCCCATCAGAGGAACTGGGCTAGGTGCTTGATAGCGTTTAATTGGAACATCAAGATTGCGCAGTCTCATTTCACGTTTGATAAATCAACTCGATAAATCAACTGAGAACAGGTGACATCTGACTCTTTCCAACTACAGCAAACAGAACTCTCCCTTCCTTTAGCAGAGGTGGAGTGGAAAATGAGATTGTGACTGTGGTCTTTCAAGCAGTCTTTACACAGAGTTATCAGAAATTTTCCTGTGAAACTGTATTTGAAATGCTCAACATCCATTGATGGTGTCTTACTACTAGGTCTAATTAAGCTTAAGCTTTTTCATGAGGTATTACTTTTGTCTCAGTTGAGACCGTCTCCTTTTTATCAACCAGATTGAACTCATATATAGCATTTATCAGTTTCACAGCCTCGTCTACTATCTGTCCTCAAGGGATATGTCACCATTTCAGAAAAAACAAATTCAGCAGTAGATGGTTAAGTGTTATTTCCATGCAGCAAAATCATAGCCATGCAACAACCCCTCAGAACTGACTGCTGAACCCAGGCTTTTTCCTTGGATACAGCTGACCCTGTCTCTGTGGTAGTAACTAATTTTCATGTGTTCATATAATCCCTAGCATGATGAGCTTCCAGTCTTGCCTGGAACATCTGTGCAATACCATTAGTAATGCATAATGGGAATAATTTTTAAAAAGGGGGAAAAATAGGATATATCTAAATCCACATATCTACCCACATTTTATAGTTAGAAACTTAATTAGTTTTAGTTTCTCCTACAAAACTTTAGTCTCAACTAAATTAAAATTTCATGTACAACCATTTGTTGCTCATCAGTAAGAAAATTGTGCTGTTATTACTCTGATATTTGAGGATAAAACATATTGCAAATGGCCATCAATGCTTTATTATAAGTGACAATAATGATGTTTCCTTGGCAAAAAAGACCTGCATCTAAATGTGCAAGAGCTTGTGGCTCCTAAGGATATATTTAAATCTGAGCAGTCTTGAACAACTGGAATAGTTATCAAACTGACAACATGAACCATTTTTCTTAGAGATTAAAATGGCATATTGATGATGATTACTTTAATCTCATTTTAAGTACCTCATAAAATGCTTGAGAGGTTTGAAGCAATCTTGAGTTCAGAAGTTTTCTTCTAATTACAAGCCCTGTATGCAATTTGCCAAAGATGAGCTACTGTAATTTCATTCTGCCTAGAGAAGGGCAATGTAGAGTAGAAAGGGTAAAGGAGAAGTGTTCACGAGTTCACAGAATCACAGAATCCTCTAGGTTGGAAAAGACCTTGAAGATCATCCAATCCAACCATTGACCTAACACTGACAGTTCCCAACTACACCATATCCCTCAGTGGTAAATTGACCTGGATTCAGAAACTAAACACCCACATCCATCTTTCACAGAGTGTGAATCTGAATAAGGATAAAGTCCCACTTTTCTAAGGTCTGGACACCTCTTCCAAGATCTGTTCTGTTTTACTTCTAAAGCTGTCTAGCATTCCCTAAATTTATTCACTCAGTTCAGTGAAAAGATTATTGGGTTGAATTCACTGGCCAGCATGGTTCTAGTCAGACATGGTGATTGCCATCATTCTTCCTTAGACTACCTGAGTTAACAACAGCAAAGTGGTGCTCCATGATATTTGCCACTGGTTTTCTCATATCCTTTCATTTCTGCAAGTCTCTCATGATGAGAGGGGGCTCGTGTAAGTGTGTCAGCTTTCCTTGATGGCCACAAATTCTGGGAATGGGCATGATCTGAAAAATGTAACCTATCAGATGCTAAGCAACACAGCTGAAAGTTCACCCTGGTCTTTGCATAATGTTACTGTATCAGTAAACAGTTTGCATCAGAGAACTGATCTTGAGTGGTTAAATTCAGAGAAGTAGGGCAAAATTGTGAATTCTCCTCTCTTCTTCATCCCCTGCTCACCCCAAAACTGCCATGTGGTGATTTGAAAGTTCCCTTTTGGATTCAGTAAAGTGGAGTATGTGATAAAGCATCTGATGTAATTCCCTAGATAAGGAAATAACACTGACTTTGGATGGTATGGCTGTTATATTCCTTTTAAATCAGAGTTTTACTTCCTTCTGCCAGTTCACATTTCCAGTGCTTTTTGCAAAAACACTTCAGTTTGTGCTTCTCAGTCTCCAAATCACTTTGGTTCATCTATTCTTTCTCCCAATCTATAATTTTTTTCATAGTTTTGTTGTTCTGTTTTGTTTTTCATAAATACATTTTAGTCTTCTAATTCCCATATTATGATTTATTTCTGTTTTGGAAATATTTAGAAAACTGCATGTACTGCAGACTTATAAATAAATAATAACCGGACTACTACTCTGGTAAAAATATTCATTCTGGACATGTTAGACCTTAACTTTTATTATTCCCAACTTAATGACTTTTTAAAGGTATTTTTTAGGTTTTTAGTTCAGCTGTTAAACTTGATCCTTTTAAAATTAAATCTTACCTTCAAATACATGAGTAGGGTTTTTTTGCTTGTTTTCAGTGGTCACAGTGTATATGATTTAGTTGTGCTTTTTCTAAAACAGACGTTTTGAAACAGACAGCAGATTTACAGACAGCAGGTCAGATGAACAGAGTCCAGCTCTGGATAGCATAGCTTCCAAATCCACTTGATTTATGATCGAGCTCTATTCCTTTTTTTTTTTTTTTTTTTCCTCAGATTTTTAGACAGCCTAGTGCTAGGATGAACTATCGTTCTATCACAACACAGAGGCATCCAGCTAACTGCAACATTGCAGGTGTGATGATCTTGACTTTATTAATATTGGTGACAACTGACCTTCCTAAATGACTTGTCAGAACTTAATTAAGAAAAAAGAGAACCAATCAGAATTATTATAGCTATTGGAAATGGCATTCCTTTTATCCAGTTGTCTATTATTTATTCAGTTGAAACCCCTCTTGTTTCATGTTGTGCTTGTTGTCTCTCATCCTCCCACCATGCACCACTGTGAAGAGCCCGGTTCCATCTTCTCCATAACCTCACTGCAGGTACAAGTGGCTGCTTTTGGGTGCCCCTGAAGCCATCTTGTCTCCAGGTTATGTCATATCTTAACGTTTTTCTGACAGTTGTCACAAATGAATGTCTTGGGAATAGGAATCTCTCAGGTTCCAATAATTTGCAACTCACAAACTTTAAGACAAAGGTATTGTTTTTATATAAAATAACCCTTAATGGTTAGGGGGTTTTGTTTTTTTCTTCCAGCTGTTGAATCTATGCAAACTTTTGGCAAATACAACATGTTTTAGCAAGAAATTCCACAATTCAGTTACATGCAGTGATAGATATGCACCCTCCTTTTGTTATTTTGAACATCCCTTCTCACCTTGACCATTAAAAACTCAGAGAAGTGTGTAAACTTGTAGATTCTTCCCTCAGACATGTGTCACCTAGGCTGAAGAGTCCTATTCCCTTTAAATGTTTCCTGTAAAGATGCCATGACATATCTGTGATTGTCTTTGTAATCATTATCCCAGGCAAAGCAAAGTTGCTTTGTAGTGGGGAAAAGGTAGAGATAAAGGAGGTCCTGAAGAAGGCTTGGGAGAAAGTAATACAGAAAGATGTGAGAAATGTCAGGCATGAAGGAAAAAAGCAGAAGGGAATGAAGGAAGGTTGGGCTGTTTCCTTATTTGTTTACAACACCATTACTAGTGTAGAGTTACTGCTGCAACCAGCTCCTACTACAATTACTACATTTATGTATGCTGCTTTGATCAAGAAGCTACCATATTAAGATCAAAGACAAAGTATAAGGCTTAAAAGGCACTAAATGCCCTTCAAAGTATTGACCTGGAGTTAACAAAAGTTCCATAAGTGTTATGATTTGAAATTTTGACCTTTTTTGTCTCTATCTGGTTTCAGATTTCTTCCAGATGACCTTTTAGGTCATCTCTGCAATAGATAGTAGTGTTTGCAGCTAGCTGGGTTGTTTTCATCTTTCTCTAGAGCATCACATGCTATCCAGACTTGATGTCAAATCTTTGGACTTTTTGCACTGTTACTTTAATGAAAATAACAATTATTCTTTTCATATTAATTTATTAGTTGGAACTCTAAACTCATGTAAAGTATTTAAATTGTGAATAAACTGACTTCTGTTTCGACATTGATGCATTGCAACAGATTGAATTTGCTTCACATTTTCTCTGACTGATGACTTGAGAAAACTTTTTTGGCATTTTTTACTCTTTATTCTTTTATACATGTAGCTTTATCACTCAGAAAAAAAAAAAAAAATCAGGGTCATAAATCTCTTTCTAAAATCAATAAAAGCAAAAGTAATGAATGAATCTGGACCTTTATTCACACTAACATCTTTCTGTTTTCTATAGAAAAAGAGTTTAAACTTTCATTAGAAACCTGGCATGAAAACTACAACATCATAGGCAGTATCAGAATAGCATAGAAAAGCTGAAATGTAAACGGCAGGATATTTAATCAGAATTTGGAATTATTATTCATTTAGGAACTACTTAGAGGGTATTAACTCCTGCTGGGGAACCCTCCTTACCGCAAACAGTCTCCATGGCTTCAGTAAGATACTACCTGCATAGCTAACTTTTTTAATCCCATGAGTGGAAACTCCCCATTATGACTCTTCAAAACCAGAATTTTTTAAAGTAATAAAATCTCTTGAACACAATATCATGAAAGACAAAAATCGTATCTCAGAGAAACAGTCCATCAGGTTGCTATATTCTAAGCCAGGTGTTCTCAACCTTTCCTTCACCACAGACTCCCTTTAAATACCTTTTGTAGTCGCAGGGCACTAAGATATTTTCAAGATTTAAAACTCTAGACTGACTCAAGGGGTGGCACCAGGACTGGGAGAGCACCCTCACACTTGTTACTGGAGGCCAGCCCTGAAGAGCCCGGTGACGGAGAGACTTGCTGGTGACTCTGAGAGCTATGGGGAGAGTCACCCGGCAAAGGTGAGGGTACTGCTACCACTCATGTGTGTCAGGGCAGGTGTGGGCAGGGGGAGTGAGTATGAGAAAAGCACTGATGGGAGGGATCTGTGGGGAAAGGAGGCGCAGTGCTTGCTGTGGGACAGACCAAATGTTTCCAAGCTGGACATTCCCCACCCCTGCTTTAAGTCTTCATGGACCCCATGTGATGATGTTCCATGGACAACAGGTTGAGAACCACTGCTCTAAGTCATGTCATGAATCAATGGCATAGTTCACATGGATTTTCCTCCTAGCTAGACTCTGGGGCACTCTGTAGTATGACAGCCACTCCTACCATTCAGTGTTAAACACTGGTTCTTTGGTGTTTGTAGATTAAATGGTGATACCTATTTTACAGACCTTCTCCAACCATTCCAACAGATAACATGTTTCTCCAAAGATATTGGATTGAGATATCTATCTGTACGAGCTGTACATATACGTTTGGACTGTGTCCTCTACTTGAAGACAAAATAATTAAAAGTACAGAAATCGAGGCAAGAGCATTAAACATATATGACAAATTGTCATATCTGTCATGCTGTGAAGTCATCCTGCAAGTAGTTCTACGACAAAACAGGGAGTTTAAAACTCCTGTGCTAAGCAAAGATAAAATTATTCATCTTACAAAAATATATTATCAAATCCTAATAATGGACAAGATTCACTCCTGTATAGCCTGATATATAGACCTTAAAGGGGTTGATTAGGATGGAGCTTAAACACCCTAAAGTAGAAATCCTCTTACCTCTCTTGGTCATGAGAATGGAACAGAGAACAACAGAGAATGTAAAGTTGCAGAATTAATACTCTAAGCCCACTTCCCTGAGAAGACATCAAGCCACACTGTATGTTATTCTTCACTTGACCACTTTTATATTTATCTTTTTCCTTAACATCAGCAAGGGTGATTTATCACTTCTGAGTTAGAAGAAGCTTTTGTAAACTGTATGCTGGTAACTGAAAAAAAAAAGGAAAACATCTGCCTTATCCTCAAAAAATTTTTTGTTTGTTCATCTGTGTGTGGCTTTTTGAATTGTGCATAAATCTGAAAGGCAATGGAGATGATTCTATATAAATATGACTATTTTAAAATGGAGAAGCAAAAACTTATGAAGACAAGGTTCTTGACCTGAAGATCTTACAATCTGAAGAAAGGACACATAAAAGATAAGAACTCTCAAGGGCAGATGGGGGGGACGAGAAATCTGAATGCAAGATTAGAATTTGATCAGTAAAAATCAAGGTGGATTTAACAATAATAACTTTTTTCTTTCATTTAAAAAAAAATGACATCAGTCATTTTTTATCATCAGTTCATCAGTCTAATGTACTAGATTGCTTCCTCATAAAATCCATCTCAATTAACTAATCCAATTATATCTTAAAATTGATTGGATTTTTGATTCCCCTTAACCAGACTAGAGAGGCGATGGAAAGTGAAGTTGTGAAGGTGACAAGAGAGAGAAGACAGTTCAAATCACCTTCTGGTACTCATGAATCAGAGAGAAGTTAATATCCCACATATCCAGGGCCATGGGAGTGTTCAGTGTTGCATCAGTAAAGTGAAAGGGAAACTGAAGTAAGTGTAGGAGAAGTACAGTTTCCTCCCAGCAAATCTGTACCTGAAGAGTTATTCTGGAAACCTAGCCATAATTAACTGCTTGTCTGGGTGGGACAATCTGAATGGAGAGAGAGAGATTAAGACCAAGAGGGTGAAAAATGGGTTTCTAATGTACTATGTGTGATGGTGAGAGCACATCGTCCTTCATTAATAGCAGGGAGTGATACAGTGAGTTGTGCTAGGAAGATGAGGACAGCAGTGCACTGAAGGAGGGCTTTTCCCTTTGCATTTTGTCTTTTGGTTGAGGAATGATTTTTGACATGCTAGATGTTATCCATAGCCTCCGAATCGTTCAAGATCTTCAGAGGAAGGGAGAGAGGGGGAACAGGACAGGATAGACAAATTGTAACCAAAAATGTAATTTTGTATATTGTTTGCATGATGTTGGTACTCACTGCTACCATTGTATATCTTTGCTAAAAGATACAGATCAGTTCTTGTAAGGAATGCCAATAGATTGATCCATTATATGACAAATGGCAGACTGATTTATGTCTGTACTGTCTCCAGTCATGAGTTAGGAAGGCACGGTTGCTAGGAAGCCAAGAGCACTGAGGATTTCGGCTGCAGTAGAAAACCTGGTTTCATCATGTTGTTCTCTCTAAATCTCTTTTAACTCCTCAGGGAAAGCACACCTGTTTTTCCAATCTGTATATTTGACTTCTTCCTCTGACAGATATACAGAAAACTGCCTAGGTGAATGCGTGACCTTACAATATAATCACTCACAAGGAATCTTTTAAAAATTATTTAAATTCCCTTTGAAAATAGCACTTTCACCTTTACTTCAAAGGTGTGATATGCCTCTTCAACCCTATACCTGACAATATAATCACAGAGTTAGGCTGATACCAGAAAGAAGATAATAACCCAGAGTCTTAAACCCACACTTAGGATCTAAATAAAATCATTTTTCAAAAGGGCTGAGCAACAAGCCGCTGCAGTATAGGTCAAAGAAAGAATTCTGAAAATCAAACCATTAATTTCAGTACCTAAAAATGAATTTGAAAGTCAATGCAATGTTTGAAAGTCAATAAGAACATTTAAAGTACTTATAGCTTTAAACATCTAACATTAAGCTCCTGTTTTCTACAGGTCATACCTGGAAGAGCCTGGCTCTTCAGAGCTTCTGAGAATCCAGTGATCCAGCTGGACATGCTGTAATACATGGGCACTTTCCTCAGCAGAAAGCCAAAGGTGTCTCAGATCAGTGTTACAGAAGGACACTCTGATCCTGAGTTTTAAGAGTTATTTACATTGACTGGGAAGTTACAATTTTTATTTTGGCCATGATACTTCTGATACAGCACTGTCCTGACAATGAGTGGAACCTGCTAATACCTGAAGAGGATATGAAGTCTGGAAGAGGAGTCTGGATGAAGCTGCAGAACCACAGTACAAGTCCTACAAGGCAAAGCTGTAATTTCTTGCAGTAAGCACAAATTCAGGTAATTTCCCAAACCCATTTTTCCATTGCAAAACAATTTTGACAGACAAAGATTGACCAGTCATTAAGTTACACATATTTTTCCAAACAGTCCTTCCCAAACTTCTTAATCATAATCACTGTCATTGCTCAAAAATTCCTGCAAATCATCATTAACCTCTATCATCAAACTCTTAGATGGAAACCCTCTGTGATCAATAGGATTTTGCAGATCATCTTGGGAAGCACTAACCTACACTTTCATAAGGGTTTCTTAATCTGCTGACAAGTTTTGAACATCACTATTGAAAGCAACAGAGAGAGTGGTAGAGCAAATTAGTTTTTACTTTTGTTGTTATTATGTTGTGAGACAGTGGGAGAAGTAATGGAAAGAGGAGGGAAGGAAGTAGGGTTTGGATTAAAACGTATGTTCAAGGATATATAAATGTAGGTAACATTTTAAAAATAAGAAAATATATAAAATTTCCTTCTGAACAAGGGGGAAAGTGTTTATTTTATTTATATAAGATATTTACAAGCATTCAAGTCATTTTCCAAAGCTAACAGAAAATGTCTAGGTGTCTCTTTTAAAAGTTTCTATGTGAAAGTTTAAATGTTAATATTACATCATTTTTTAGAGCAAAATTATGAGAAACTAAAGCTAAGTCAAAACAAATCATGTATGACCTCCACAAAAGCTAAACTGGAGCCTGTACATTTATTTTTAAATGATATTTTGTTGGCTCCTCTGATCTAGATGGGCAGTAGGCCAAGCTAAATCCCTCAACCTTAACTGAAGCCCAATTAACTAAGATAAATTGTCATATCACTCCAGAGAGGTGATCAGCATTATTTAATCTTCAATGTTGAGGTTGTTGGCCAAAATAGGTATTCCACTGAGTATCACAGAGAATTTGCTATCAAAACCACCATTTCTCTAGATAAAGTATTTTGTGTTGTAGGGAAAATGACTTTTTTTTTTTTTTTTTTTTAAATTCAGTCCGAGTTCATATTGTTTCAGAGCAAGGCAAAACATCCCATAACTACTCCATATACAACATGACCCATTATTTTCTTTGAGGAGTTATTAACTCCAGCCATCTTTTTAGTCTTTCTTAGATATATACAAAAATGCCAGTCCTTCAGTCTTCCTGTTCCACCCACTTGCCTCATCTGCATCAGTGGAGCCAGACAAAGTTGGGTAAAAAGGGCTTTATTTACTTTTCCATGCAGTTTTTGATATTGCCAGACTGAGGTGTTAAACACAGGCTTCCATCATCAAGGTCTGTCATGGATTTTTTTCACAGAGGATTTGTTTATCACTATTCAGGAATGCTCAGGCTATAGAAACAGATGATACTGAACTCTTGTATGCAGCAGAGGGGATGCCAAGGATACTTTTTTCTGTTAAGATCTGCTCTTAAACTTGCATTACTGACTATATGTAAGATTCATGGAGCAGATACGAAACTTTGAGATAGATATACATTGTGAAATTTTCTGCTCATTTAGTAAGAATATTTGCTTTTCAGAGAGAAGGTGATATATGCTAGCTGAAGTTTTGATGTTAATATTGATTTGAATATGCCCTGGCAGACTAAAAGAAATTCTGAAAAAGACAAAACAAAGTGTGCAAATCAGGTCAGATTAATAATTATAATTAAGTGAAATGAGGTTTTTTCTGCACCAGAAATGGGATTCCTTTCACCTAGTTTTGCTAACTAGCAAGAAAACATCTCATTTCAGCTAAACAACCATGTCTTCCAATTGTTCTCACTAGAGGAAAGAAGACACAACTTCTCTTAGTCGCTATCTATTTTAGGATGAAGTAATCATCTTCTCTTTAATGAACACAGATGGAGGTTAGATGACTGGCTTAATCTGGACACATGACTTTTAACTGAATGTTGGTGAGATGAATCTTCAGTATACAAACAACAAAGTCCAATATCTGAAGCCCAGTAGAGTAAATTGCAGATGTTTTAGCATTTCTGAACATGAGGCTGTGTTATTTAGGTTCATGGTTTTCTGAGGAGTAAGCATTTAGGTGCCCATTTTGAAAGTCGAGTTCATTATATGATGTAAATAAGATGGCCAAGCACAACAATAAAAACGTGCAAAATACAAAATTACTTTTGCAAGAATTTCAGCAATAAAAACT
Source organism: Athene cunicularia (assembly GCF_003259725.1). NCBI lineage: Eukaryota > Metazoa > Chordata > Aves > Strigiformes > Strigidae > Athene > Athene cunicularia. Next base: position 101,817,384 of record NW_020799095.1, on the reverse strand, counting down.
GAATATTGAGTTTCCAGAAGAAATTTAAAACTTAAAATACAAAAAGGGAAAAAAATAATGTTGTATTTAAAGAGAAGGATTTGAAAGATAATAAGGTTATAAAGTCAAGTTGAAGAAAGAGGATGTTCAAGGCCAACAAGGCTAGCAAAAAAAAGAAGGCTATGGGTTGAAAGGCCAATACAGAGTGCTTCAAGTCAACAGAATGTATCAATTTATGTAGATAAATTTAGGATTAGACTTGTAGGGAGAATAGAGAGGTTAACAGAATATAACCCATGAAGTATGTAATTTGAAAGACCTGGGGAAGTGCAAGACATAAAAAACGTCCAGATAAGAACGACAATGACATATGAAATGTAGAGCAGATGTAGTATAACGCAGTACAGTATTACAGAGGTCATTATCCTTTCTTGGATAATTCAAAAACTCAGGGTTTCTCACCTTAATTACAATTCTATTAATAAGGAAATACACGTCTTAAGATGGTATATGAAGTGGTAAGAGAGAGGGCAGCTTCATTTAGCATGACTTGTTCTCTGCAGAGAACAAAAGCCTTTTACCTTTATGATTAAATATTCTTCTGATAAAAGCAGCCAATTAATTGCACATATGTTGTATCCTGCCCACAAAACCCAAATGGCAAATGTTCTCTGGGCAGATACTTGGTATAAGAGGAAAGGATGTTACTTTTATATTTGTAAAGACAAATTACCCCAGTGTCAACTTCAATTCAAAACATTCTTCCAAAGATTGAAGGTGGTCATGACTCAGGCAATGGAAAGATCCAAACCATGACAAACAGTCTTACTTCTCAAATAAGAGATGTGATAAAAGTCTCCTTAACTGAAATAAAATAATTATCGGTGAAACTCCTTTTAAAAAGTCACTATCATAAAAAGCATGGATATAACATGTATTATATTTTTATTTTGTTGGGACTTTATGTTAACAAGGTATGCTAACTCCCTGCCAGAAATATGAATGTCCACCCTTACTTTCTTCCAGATCTTATGTGGGTAAGTACTGACTCGACTACTGAGAATAGCAAAAGGATAGTTTTAATTAGCTATTATCTGCACTTGTATGGAACATAATTCTTACTAAATGTATGCACATTATTTATTAACTATTGAAGAAAAAAAATTCTAAAAACTGACTGAAATGGGAAGGAAGAGAATGGCATTTTTCTATGCCAAGCTTGAATGATATGTAAGGCATTACTATTCAAAGTGCCAACATCATATGCTAGCTTCAATTAGAACATAAAAGGATAATCTGTTGCTGGAATTTAACAGCACACTTTGAGAATCTTATACGTACTTGTTCAGAACGTAGAGGGTTGAATATCCTTAAGAAATTCTGAGTTTTGACATTTTGTTGAAGCTGTTGTAAAGTATTGGTTTTATTGTAGGATTCTCTGAATGAAATACTGTGTCCTGTACTTTGCAGTGCAGAATAGATTACCATAATGATCACTTCTGGCCTGAGAACCCTTCTGTCTGAGGAAGTATTCATTAAAGTTATTGCATCTTGTCCTTCCATGTCACCTTTCCAGGCTAATTGTCTACAGTAAGAATGAGATAGCTGCATTTCAGGTGACAATATCAGTGGGCTACAGTACTCCCTACATGCTGAAAGGACAATGAAGTGTGAAAAGCTTTGCTCCAGAGAGCCTGAGGTCAATCCGTGTGATATTGCCTGAACTGCATCAGGAAAAAAAGGTTTTCACTGTACTTTCTAGTGTTGTTAGTCAGTGACGATACTGTTGCTGAAACAGGCACAGAACATTGTATAATCCACAGGGTAAACTGATGTATGACAATCTCATATGAAACCCTTGAGCTCTTTTCAGTCAAGGACAGTTGAGAAGTCCTTATTCCAGGAGTCCAGTGATTTCTTTGGTGGTTCACTCCCTTTACTGGAATTGGACAGGAAACACAACCCATGTCTTTGAAGATTTAATGTCTCACAGACCCACTGTTCTGGGTACCTAGTGGACCCTGGGAGGGTTTGGACTAGCCTCAGACTTCATATCTAGGATCAGTACCTGCTATCCAGGATACTTTCTAGGAAGAAGTTTGGCTGATCTACATAGCCTCCATAAAGTTCTAAAAGAACTGACAGCTGTCATGGGCCGCAGCTTAACTCAATCAGCCCAGTTCATAATAGAGTTTATAATACAAGTTCATATTAATCGCAGAGATTTATCTATTATTTTCATGCAAAATATGCACTAGCCAATTACTTTTTTCTCTGTGGTTCACTTATGTGCTGATAAAATGTCATTTGTTTTAAAAAAAACTCAGATTAGCCAAAGTTGTCTTAGTTATCCCCTTCTTGTGCATTATAGGGAAATTGTGCATTATAGGGAAAGTTTCAGACAGTTACCACCACTTCTAATAGTCTAAAAATCTACAGCATAAAAGTCAAATTTTAAGTAATTTGTTAGAATTTTTCTCCTGAAGAAGTTTTTAAACGTGTCAAGCGGCAGGACTGTTATTTCTAAGACTGGTTTAGCATGATATTACAGGTACCCTTCTGATCCTAATAAGCAGAGCCTTATACATACCTGCTAAATTCCCATGCGCCCCTTAAACATCTGCTGGACACTAAATATGATGAAAAAAATAGTAGGAATAAAACCAGAACCTAGATATTCCTGCCTGAATATACACCTAAATACCTTTGGATAACATTCAGTTAAAATGCTCACTAAACGAAGATTTAGAGTTAAAAATAAGATATGAAGCAATCTTACTTCCAGGTCTCTGGCAGATATGGCAAAGGCTTTTAAGATTATTTGCCTTTCCACATGCATAGGTACATAAAATCCCTTGAGCAGAAGCCTCATGACCTGGTCTGCTATGGAAAAATGTATATGGTCTCATTCAGTCTCTTTATCTACATGATATTCGGAGTAGTGCTTTCATCCTTTCAGTGGAACCTTCCTTTGTCTGCTTTTCTTTTCTTTTCTGATTTGCAAAATACATGTGCCATGCTAAGGATACAAAGCCACTGCTTTCGCAACAGTGACATCAAATGCAAAAATTATAAATGAGGCTAATCAAAAATAATTCACAAGTCTTTGCTTTCCCCAAAGAAAAAGGAGCTTTGAATATAATACTCTATAGAATCTGACTAATTATGTCATTTTTCTCCTTTCCAGTAGGAATTAAAAAAAAGAGTATCTTTTATGGGAGCAGATTACCACCAAAATCTCACTTAAAATATCATTCCTGTTTCATATTGAGCTATCCAAATTGTTCAGGGTCAGAATGTTGTACTCAGTTCTCGATTTAGGATTTTGGGCTTGCAGTGCACTTCTCATGACTGTATCCTGGGTGTGTCTGTTAGGATAGTCTCAAGACTCTCTTCTCCAAACTTTTTCAAAAACCTCTAGGAGAAAAGAAACCACCTGAGACTTCACCCAGAGGATCAAAAAGTCCCCAAGTTAAATTACCTATGATTTCCAGCCATCATATTCAAATGCAAATTAAAACCACTCAGGGAAACAAAATCCCTGCTTTAGTGAACATACAGTTTCATATTGGCAGATTTAATGAAAATCACTAGAAAGACATGCAAATCTAAGAGCAGATGATATAGCTAAAGAGATCAGCTTTGTAATTTTGAGTAAAATGAGTTATTCTGTGGTCAGTTTGGAAGCAAGTGATTGCATGTTGCATACACGGTGAGGGGGTGTCTCATGTGCAGAGGTTAGAGAAGGTAAATAAAGGCACCAAAAAAAGCCAGAGAAATAAAGGGAAACGAACTTAAATATAGTCAAGCCTAATTAACATCCAGTATAAAACACTAGGCCAGGTCCCAGGCTGCAGAAGGAGGGAGAGAATTGCAAGATGGCAGCGGAAGAAGGGCAGCTCCTTCAAGCCACAGCAGCTCCATCACCAAGAAGGACAGCTCTCCATCTGGGAAGGCAACAAAAAGGTTGCAACAGATTGAAAAGTTGCCCCAATATCACTGTATCAAACTGCATAGTAAGATATTGCGTCGTTCTTCTGGAAGATGCAAAGTTCTGAATACTTAAGAAAACTCATCCAAAAGTAGATGATTGAGGATATTTTAGGGAAAATTGGGACAGCATAATAGAATATATGGTAAAAGTTTTGTGGTTTTGTGTAGAAATCAACAAGACCTTATCTATATTTGAAGATATTTTTAGCAACAATGTTGCAAACATCCTAAAATTAATCAGACTATAAGGGTGTGAAAAGGTATTGTAAGGAAAAGCATATGTCAATGGCTTCTTCCTTTTCCCTACCTCCTTTTCTCCATTGTCTATCTCCAGATCCTTTAAATAATTGTATTTTTTCTAAAACAATTTGTGGGAGGACATCGAGCTTTATGAATCCAGAATTCGTTGCATAATTTGCACACTGGAAAAATGGAAAAAGAAGAGTAGAAACTGTGCAAGAAGGTATTAGGATGGCCTGCATCAACATGCGATGTTTTCCTCATTTTTTTATCCTTCATCATCATTCATTCAGTCAATCTTACATGGCAAAGTATTGGACTTTTATAATATTGTTCAGGAAAGATTATAGAATTTATAAAAATCAAAGAAATGTCATAGGAAATCATGATGATGCCCCAATGCTTCTCAGGGTCTGGGCTGATTATTTTTATTCAGAATTCAAGAGACTCTTCTTCAGCCAAGAGGCATTATGTTAGGAAATGTTGAAGATGGACATAAATAAGCCAACAGAACATGCATGTGTGTCACGCTATGTCCTAATACCACAAAATATTATGCCAGAATTAGATGCAATTAGAAGAGAAATTCTGTACGGACAGAAGACAACACAGTGAAGCAGTGTTGTGAAAGTTTGCAGATATCCTTGTATTTATTTCGAGTGAATTAAAGCTGTTAGCCCTTCCCTTTCAGGAACATCTTATTTCCCCAGGGGGAAAAAAAAAAACCAAAACAAACAAAAAAAAAAAAAGTCAATGAAGTCAATGGGCAAAAAACAGACAGTCAGTTATCTGAGTAAGTCTTTAATAAGGGGTACTGAACTGCATTGTTAAAAAGGCTGCAATGGCTTACTTCTCTTCCAGAAAAAAAAAAAAATGTGGGATAAATTAGGACACTCCCTTGCTGTAGTGGTTTCCAGGACAGAGCAGTTTCATGTCATTCATACTGAATCCGAAGCTGAAAAGTTAGCTTACTGTTGCTGTCTTTTAAATTTGTAAGAAAGATTGTATCAAGTTGTCAGTTACTAGAAATAAGAGAAGCAATCTGGGAACACCAGACAAAGTGAAGGTTGCCCCAAAATATGATAATTCTCTCTACATTCGCTCTACATTATTAGGGTAAGGGAATAAATTTGGCAGTCCATTAACACGTTCAGTACTGTGAGCAGAAAAATGATAGAGTCTGTAGATAGAAATAGCCATAAGATAGACTAAAGAGGCTATCAACTGTTGTATCTTTAAAAGAAAAACCTTTTTTTTTCATGAAATGCAAAAGGAAATAATGGGAAAAAATACTGTACTTATATTTTCATTATTATTTTTATATCTTTATTATTAAATTATTTTAAAAATATAAACATTATGATGTACCAGAAAATAAATATGAATAACAGCTGATGTCCACAGCATAAATTTGATGCTGGAACTGGTATGAAAATAGTTTTCAGCCTAATGAAACATTTTGAAATTTCAAAGATAATTTATGCTGAATAGGAAAAAAAAATCAAAGGTTTGAAAATTTTAAGGAAACAAAAATCTGTAAAAAATTATATTCAATCAACTGAACTATTTTATGACAATAATACTTCTTCATTTTTTATTACCTTTGTATTCCTAAACAAGAATAATTCAGAACGAAAAAGCCCTAGAAATTAAAAAAAAAAAAAATCATGAGAAGACTTTGAAATATCACGATTTAAATATAGCTCTCATCTGCCACTTAACAGTTTGGTTTCACATACAAATGAAATTATATGAATCAGCCATGGCCTGTTTTTCATAGATAAGATTGCGTCTTATATCAGGAAGTAGAGGTCCAGAATACTCCGAGTGGAACATTCTTGAATAAAATTACTTCCATAGATGGCACACTGAAATAGAAAGAGAGAAAGATGCTCTGTGAAGGCCAGAGAGCATAATGTTAACTATTCTCTGAAGGTTACTTTCAGTCAATGGAAACCACGTCACAGGGAGCAGGAAAGATCCTGCCATGCGACATAATTATGCTGTAGTCTATTTCCATTGACAACCCTCTACAGCACAAAATTCATTTATAAGCCCACCCAAAAATACAAGCAGAATCTCAGAGATACTTAAACATCATATAAAAGAACTATCTGCATTAGTGAAATGGGTAAAATCAGATATGGCCAGAATGTGTATACAGAAAACACAGAGCAGTGGTGTCATTGATTTTTAGTGATCAAAGGAAAAATCGATGAATTAATGCATTTCAGTGTCAGAAAAACAATATTTTGTGAGTCTTTCATTTAATATATAGTGCTCTAAAATCCAATTACTACCTCTCTAAATGATCTTTTCTTTCCATAGCAATAATTAAAAATGGGTTTCTGCATTGTTAAGAGCATCCATCTGAACTTCTCCAACTTGCTTGCTAGCACGCTGTCATACACTATCCTACGCAGCAAGTATGGTAATAAAAAATCATATGAGGTGATGCATTTAGTTCTGCCTGTGTTCAGCCCTGCATGTACAGAGTTAGGATGACATATTCGTGAGGACTGTGGACTATTTTATATGATCTAAGTGGAGAAGTGCTCTAGATATAGTCCAGTATTTTCATCATCCTACGTTGTCTGAATCAGGAAACTGATTCTTTCACCCATATATCCTGTTTTGCTAGCCCTATTTCCTTTTATAAGCCTGTAAATCATATAAATACAAGAGCATGCAAAGGAAACAGTTATTTTTAAGTAATGCTAAATACATTCATTGACAACTCTCATTGGCGTGTCTTTTTCTGTACTTCCTCAGTAGACCACAAATAGCACACAGAGCAAGTGATGTGGAAGATGCCTGAAAAAGGAAAAAAAAAAAAAAAAAAAAGAAAAAAAAAAAGTAAAACTGTGTTATTCTGGCTTTGATAACTGTAAAAATAATACTTCATTGCTGATGTATACATCCAACATCATAATTTTCAGAGTGCTTTAGAATATATGTGAAGGCGATGCTTAGAGTAGGGAAGAACATTCAATCATAAATATTGGGACATCTAACAGGATTCTGGATTTTGGAGGTAAATGGTTTCCTTCCTGTTCCTATAGAATAATACATCCTTCCAACTAGCATTTTATGGGGTTAATTATATTCCTGTTGAAATAACGACATAAGTATTACAAGCAAATTCATAAAATAACCAGAATACTGCAGGGTATTTAACTGTGTTCTTCGTGGAGTATTGTATGGGCTAGCTGGTCAACTTTACATTATCTTTTCAACTAAGGATCAAAAGAAAAAAAAAAAACAACTGTACTTCACTAGAACCTCAAGTCAATACCGTATAAAGGTCAATGACCAAAGAAAGAGAAGCAGTAACAAAAATAATGTAAAGTAGAAAGACTGAACTAATAGTATTAAAAGAGTAAAACATGTAATTTTCTTAGAGCAGAAGCTCTTAATTGAAAAGAAAATCATCCCAGACCTACTGGAATCTAAGAAAAAAAATTTAATTGCTTTTGATGTAGCATTTTAGTGGTAAGTAGATATTTAGAAAATTAAGGCTGAAATAAAGGTCTCGGGGACAGCAGGGCATGAAAGAACTTTTGAAGAAACATTGCAATGAAGATCAATCTAATTCTGGGCTGCTTGGGGAAAACCTGCTGCCATGATCCCTGCTGGAAGCACTATGGGAGCTCATGATGACTACAGAGCACCACAAAAGCACTAGTAAACAAAATCAGGATAGACAGGAGACAAAATGTCATTGTAACAATAAAAGAAAACATTCGGTTCATGTATTGTGCTGAACAATGCAATGGAGGCTGGGGACAACACATGGGAGAGAAGAAAGCTTGTGGAGTGTTGCTGTGTGGAGCTTTTGCAATTTTATTTCCTTCTCATTTTGACTCAAGGTCAGTTTCTCTAACAGTGCAGTGGTTTGCTCAACAAAGAAAAAATATCCCCCTGTTCCACTGTCATTTTCTTACCTTTCACCTTTTCTCACCTTTTCACACTGCTGTCTTCAAAACAGAAGAAAAATGAATGATTTTACCATGTTCTCACTTGGAACAAGCTTCCATTTTAGCTTTTCCTTTATGCATAATATTCCTTGAAAAGCTGCTCAAAAGCACGTGTGCTGGGTGTGTGGTTTCACTCCTACAAGGAAAGAAAGTAAAAGACAACTATGTTGGCTTTAGTCATCAGGCTGTATTAGGATCTGAAAGAACCATCTGACTGAATAATCCATAGTTTTGACCACTGAAAACAAGAGTGAACAAATATATGGAAGGTGGAGTTTTCAATGGTGCATTCACAGAGAGAGACTGTTGATTTTAATAATTTCTATCTTTGATGTCACTGGTGGGTTTCCTTTCAAACTGAAGTGGTGTGTAACTTCATAAGTCATTGCATTTGGATTCAGAAAGCAAATCTTCATTGTTGATGAGAAAATAATCTCTTTTTTTGCCAACTGTAATTTAATGACTTAAAAACTTTTATCACAGGAGGAGGTGTGTGAATGATAGAGGACTTCAGCTGGACAATAATTTATAGATTTTGAAATATGTCTGATGTCCAGTTAGAAAGGAAATGGAACTTTTCAAATTTACATCTACAAATAAATAAAAAAAAAGTCTAGGAGAGGCTAGATACATTTTTTTCAAGTAATTCAAATAATTTTATTTCAATGTTCAACTTCAAAATATAAACTTTCGATAAAACAAAACAGGATTTGAAAGCAAAAACAGTTTTGCTGAGCAAAAACTGAAAAGCTTTCATAAAAAATGTCAAAATGAGTTATTTTGACATTGTTAAAACCTTGTCCCTGCTCTTTTAAAATTAAAGCCCAGCCAAAAATACTTTATTTAATTAAATAATTTGATTTCAAGAGAATTATATAATATGATGGAATATGGTTCTGTCTAAGTCTCTCTCAGCTTGTCTCATAAGTCCAGACTAATAGGATTCTCAAAGCAAACATTGAGAAACGCCTAACAACAGCCCTATATAATTATCTGATAGCTACTTTGAAATTTACCTTCCCTACACATTAAAATCCTTCTTTTAATTTGGGGATTACAAGGTAGAGGGTTGGAAATTTGACATCTATATTGCTCAGTGATTTGAAATGAATGTATTAGAGTCTATTTGATTGCATTGTAGCAAGCTCTAGTGGTAACAGTGTGAAAAATCAATAAAGCAAAATCAAAAATGTAAGATCTAAACAGTGATCTTCATTGTAGCATAATCCAGCAATAATTTTTACCCTCCCTGATGCTGCAAGAAGAAAATGTTGTCTTTTCCAAGGGTAATATTCAAAACTTAAAATTTCTGGTAGCTCATTTAAAACCAGTATCTGATACTGCACTTAAGTCTATGTTAAAATCTGCAATTACAACACCTGTTATACATTTTAGGAATTAAACACAGTCCTAAATTTGGCCCAGTAGATCAAGAAAAAGTCCATATATAAGCATCCATAACATATATAAAATACCACTATACAATTACTTGTGCAGTGGAGTCTTTTTAATTGTTCACTTCTAATGTATTTTAATTTATGAATTCCAGTAACCTGGTTTCAGTTAAATGAGCAGTTACCCTCTTATTAAAAACCTGCTGGCTTTTCCTTCTTGTCCTCCTGGTATAAGTGCAGAAGGAAGCATCTCCCCATAACTGTGGCAATTTTTCAAAATTGTATTGCATTGCAACACTGAAACCCAATGTGTGTGCTTTTCCCCCTGTTATATTTTTATTCCTGTTTCCATACAGAACGTACTCCACAGGCAGCTACCAACAGAGATATTCTCTTCACAGTGTGATTCCTCCTAGTGTGTGGTATCCATTGCTGGAGTGAAACAAGATTTTCCTACGCATTGACCATTTTAGGGAAAGTTTCTCCAGAGTGCAGATGCATTGCAGATGACTTTGTGACAGTGCATAGCTGAACCTGTTGACAAATTCTGTGGCAGTCATATAAGTGAGCAGCAAGGAACTTCAGTCCCTCTCTGGCCTGCTTACATAGGTTTCCTTGTTATGTTAACCGTGGAAGGAGCTAACAGAGAAAAATAGGTGCAGTGTTGACTTGGTCTTGATGTATGATGTGAAAATAGCCGCTTGTGGTGCCTTACTCCTCAGTTGTGTAATACAGGGAATGGTCCATCATTGTGTTGCAGTGCTCCAAGGGAAGGGACCCCCAAGCCTGGGCATTAGCAGGGACCCCTCTAAGGTACCTGTGTCAGGTGGCAGAAGAGAGGATAGTGCTTGACCCTGGCTTGTCTGGGATTCAGAAGGAAATTCAAGAATTGACATTTTGAACCTAGGTGCCACTCTTGAAACCCTAGACCATGCATAGGTCTGTCTATATGGGTTTGCATCTTTATATAAAGCCTGTGTTTTCTTCAGTACATCTACTACTGTCCTTCAGAGGACAACATGACGATGGCAGGCCTCAATACATATGTGTCACTGTCACCTACCTTCTGAAACTAGGTCTGAGATTGCTGAACGAGGGATGAACAAAGAGAAGAGGACGTAGAGGGCTTGGCAGAAAAAGATACAGAGGAAAAGGTTCCAGTAGCATGACGAAGGGCACCACAGATGAAAACTGAAGCTGAACACTTCATCGCTGGGGCCACTACATAAGTTCCTTGGAGCAATGGAGGACCCAGCTGCTTTGTCCCACATCTCTGTTTTCTTCCTTTCATCAGAGCCTTTTGCCGGTTTTGTCAGCAAAAAATCTTGCAGTATGCCTTGCTCAAAACCAGCTTTTCCCTCCTGCAGATGTTCAGCAAAAGGATCCGCTGGCACAACAGACCTGAACACACCTAGTACCTGGTGCATTTGGCTAGGAAAATTCACCTGAGACATAAGGGAGAGAAATGCATGGATGGGGACATGCACAGCAGGGGTGTTCATAAACTCATTTATAATTTAGCTGTTTCACATTCCTTGATGTTTATTTATGGTCTATGTCTGTCTATGTAATATATTGTCATCTGGCTTTTGGTATAATTAGACTTTGGAATTTCCTCCAATGAAAAGTTCTTCAAGAGAAAATAGTAAGATTTGAGTGATTTGAGTTATGATCCTCCCTCCCACTCCATGTCTGTAAAATGTTTCATGAAACAGTTTTGTGGTTGTCTCAAAACTAAAACTACATAGGACTGTTCATAAAAACTCCATCAATACCTCCTGCAAACTATGTTTCAAAGGCTTTTGTGGACATTTGTGCTCATTTGCACTCACTAGAGTCTTCCACTGCACTACATTTCCCAAAACAGCTTGAAGGGGTTCACATCATAATTTCTGAAGATGCTTTAGAAGAGATTTCTCCATCCTGCAAGACTGATCTATACATGTACACACACATACATGACAAAGCCAAAAGAACATGAAACAGCCATGCCAGAAATCTCAAACAGCAAATGTTTAGCAGCATTTAAAGATGATGATCTTTCTTTTTTTTTTCTTTTTTTTTTTTTTTTTTTTTTTTCCCTTTTCCCTTTTTTTTAAATGGAAAGCTCAAAATTTCCACTGCAGAAAAAACATTTCTAACCAACTATGGCATTTCAGTATAATTCTAGGAAGCTGAGGAGATATACAGCTGCTAAAAACACTGGCATCAAAAGAGAATGTACCATAGGATTTTTTGTAGATGTTGTAGTAAAGAACAGAGATAAAATAGGTTAAATTAGTCTTTCTGGCTGCATATTGCAATAACTGCTCAATTACTTGAGTTTTAACATTTGTTTAGAAAATAAATTTGTGTATGGACAGTGATCTCTTCAAATTGAAAATTTAAAAAGAAGACTGTATGTTTTAATGAAAAAAAAAAAACTTTAATTTTTACTGAGTTAGGAAAAATTAGCAAAAAGCATGTTAAATTGAAGAATAAACATTAAGTAATGGGGAAGTGTCATTTACTGTGCTTTAGTGCAAGAAAAGTTGTTCAACACTTCATAATCTTTCTGATTGCCTTTGTGAAATTCTTCTGGGGAAACAATTAATTAGTATAATTTCACCTTCTGTACGCCTTATCACATAATACCCTAACTATTGAAAATGATTCACAGAGGTGAGATGGATTTCAGTATGAGGAAGTGGTCAACAGCTTCATCTTACTTGCATGAAAAATCTTGTTTCACATGAAGATAATTCTGATCTGTATACAATACTGTTGCAAACAGTTTATTTTATTAAACTAAACTATAACACTAACTTTCAAATAAGTAAAATTGAAATAAAGTCCTCAGTAGGTCTTCTGAAACATGAAATTAAACTAGCCCTTGAAGTAACATTTGAGCATGCAATTCACAATTTACTTGGCTCCCTGCATCTTCCTTAGCAGAAAAACAGTGAGTTCATGCGATGACGAGGAGAAAATCTATTCTATAAATGCTTAAGATATCTTTTTTCTCTATAGTCAACCTGGGGCAACAGTTTTATTATGTCAGTTTTTCCTTTTTCCCAATATGTCCACTGTCTTGGCAATCCAATTACACAAACAGTGAGGATAAGATATGGAAATAGCCATTGTTTCTCTCTAGCAGATTTCAAGATTATTATTTTTTTATTAAAAAACATGAATATTTAAACCAAGTCCAGTATCCAGAAATCACTAAAATAATAATCAACATTTTCTTGACCGTTTCTGTTCATCAAAAACTGCGGTTTTGTGAATAACATTATTTTTTAAGTGTTTTTTTTGAAAAAGGAACTTCTGCCAAGGATTTCTATCAAACACTTTTTTCTTTCATTCAAATGTCAGCTATAAGCAACAGTAAACAGAGCAAAGGATCTCAGAGACCAGTGTCTCGCTATGATGGATGATGTCTTCTCATTATGAATGATTTCACTTTATATATTCTGTAGCTTATTTTAAGCCAATTCATTGGAATCTTTTGCAATGACTGTCACTATTAAAAAAAAATAAAAAGTTATTGTTGATGATGTTATTGTTGTTATTATTATTTTTATTATTATTATTATTATCGTGCATAGAAGAAAAGGTGTATTATTTTCAAAGTTTAAAAAAGCTCTCCCAAGAAACCATCCTGGGGACCAGGGGCCACCAGTTGTGACACTTCTGTCAGGGTTTTGTCCAGAGGATGCTCTCATTAGTGAGAGACAGACTCCACCCTTTTTCTGACCTTGGTCTTCATGAAGAAAATGATCTCTGGAATACTGAGAGTGAAATATATAAATACAAAATAATCTCAACATGTTTGCATCAACATCGTACCATACTTAGGGAAACCAAGCAATTAGTTATGTGAGGGATGCAGGGAATAGAAGACATCAAATTTACCATCCCAAAGTCCTTCAGAGTGTTTGCTTATGACCATGCATTTAGACATCAGTCTAAATGTGAGGTCATGAATGACCACTACTCTGCACAAAGCTGAGGTAAGCTGGTACAATGACACTTAATTCCCAGTTTTAGCTCTGCCATTATTACTTGGAAAGTCTCATCTTCTTAAGTCAAAGTCTTTAAACACACTAAGGAGAAAAGAAAAAGTATGTTGTTCCATAAACTGTATCTTCATCTGTTACTGCCTGCTGGGAATACCTTTCTGTATTGCCAGATTATTTTGCAAGAAAAGAAAATCTTTTAAATCTTTTTTACCTGACTTAATTTTCTCTTCAGTTATTGTCTTATAAATCAGGATTTATTATTATGCATCTCATCTACAGAATTGATAAAAATATGAGCCAGGCTTTAAAAAGCATTTCTGAGAGAGTCTTTAGAAAAGCAGGTGGGAAAAATTATTTGAGTGAGAGGCTTTTTGCTCATCCCTTCCCCTCCTTTGACACTAGAGCCTGTGTCACAACCCACTCACTGTGTAGACTTCCAGCCACCACAGCCCCCACCTCAACTGTTCCAGACAGCAGATTCCCAGTGTTTTCCTGACACATTTACTCCTCCTGGGACCATTCAGATGTTTTCCCCTCTTCAACCACTCATTCTGCCTTTTTTCTTTTCATCTTTGCTAGCTTTACTCTTTTTTTACCTACATTAACTATAATTTTTTTTCCCTTTATGCTTCAACTACCATATATACACACTTCAACTACACATATATACACGCGTGCATACTCATGCTGTGCATGTATATAGCTATATACAAGTGTGTACGAACAGATATAGTTGAAAGACAGAAATAACATGGTGGGGAGAGTGAGGGAGCCAGAGTTTGCATCTGTAAATGCAAATATCCCTGCCCAAGCTATACAGTCAATATATAATAATTCAGTGAGCAGACTTAATTTATACATTAAATCTCAATTTTGCTAAGGGAATCCAAAATATTCATAAACTGGTCGGGAAAAAAAAGCTTAAAAAATGGAAAGAGGTTTCAGTGCTATGACTTGTTTGCTATAATTTCTTTTCTATGAATATCATAATCTCATAGCAGCCTACTGAAATCAGTAAGTCTACTGTTGTGTAATATGTGCAGTAGGTGAAGAGGGCACAACTCAGACCTCATTTAATCTTTAGCATAATTGATATATTACTCTTACAAAAATGTATTATGTTCACATCCTATCCACATGGATACTAAAAGTACAAGCCAGACTTTAAAAATTAAAGCCTGCGACAAAATAGAATAATAATAATAATTCCAAAATTCAGCTGTTTTCTGTTGGGTCTCATTAAAAATTTATATTTCTGCTATGCTCACAGAGACAAAAATAAGTAAGTAAATAGGATTTAGTCTGACAAGTTCTAGCAACATTTTTAAACCATCTGATATGATGGAGTGGCATGCTAACAGGTGCAAAGAACAGGACACAGATCCTTGTGACTTCTCCACCACAGACCCTGTGGGAACTGATAGACATAGACCATATCCTTTGTTCACATAATTCAGTTTAAGGTCCACATTAATGAACTAATGACTAATTAATTGTTAATGATTAATGAAACAGTCATTGTAATTAATATTTAGTTCTGTCCTGCGATTATTTTTTTTTCAGGCTTCTAACCAAGTGAAGCCCAATCTAACTTCAAGTACCTTTCCCAACCTTAACATGCAATTGAATAAAAAGAAATCCAGCAGCTGCTCCCCACTGAACACTAATGAGGACATTAAATATTAAGCTAAGCAATACTCCATTCCTGATATAAATATCAGTCTTCATTTCACTTTCTCCCCCAAAAACCCACTAAACAAGCAGGTCTTTCTGCAAACAGTGACATGAGATCCCATCAGATCAAAAAGTAGAGAAAAATTTAAAAATTTAACACTTAACAAAAAAGCAACAGGAAAACATGCTTTTCTTTTCAAAAGACATCAAGAGACGGAAGCCATGTGGTACAATGGCACTTAGCTCTGACTCTTTTCTTTAACAAATCTACCTAAAAGATGATCTGGGTTTTGCCTTCCTCAGGACATTGAGGGGGCCAAAATGTCCCTGCTGGATCCAAGCACTGATGACGAAGGGACCCAGTGTGACAGAGAGTTATCAGTGACCCACTGTGCCATCCAGTTTGTCTCACATCATCCAGGGATGCTGAATCTGGCAGAGCCAGGACCCAAGCCTTGGCAGTACCCGTTTTGCCCTGCCTGTGTGACCACAGCCTTTGCATACCCAGAAAACTCATCTGTCCCCTCTTCTTGTCAGCCTCCTTCCATCACAGCCACCATGCCCTAGTTACACCCTCACTGTCTGCTCTGAGCTGATCTTTGCCACCACATCAGAGTGCTGTCATTTCACTCCTCCAGTGCCACAGTCAATATGCAAAGTCCCACCTTGTGCTGTTGCATATTATTTCCATCAAGAGATTCTAATTATTTCTTTGAAACGCCGTGAAACACTTCTCTCACTTTAGCCATTTCATTCTTGTAGCTGTAACACTTTGGCCTTTATACTCAGAGCCCATCATTCCTGAAAATAGAGAACAGACCTTATGTTCTACATGTGACATTTGGTTTCCTTGATGGTGCATGTTCTTCCTCAGTTTTCACAGCTGTCTCCAGTGTCCTGGGCTGTGCACTAATGTCTGTTATGCACCATTTCTCTCAATTAATCACTGCATGTAGACCAAACATTCAAATGTTGCCTTTAAAGGAAAGTCTGTTGATGCTAATTGTATGCTAATTACACTCAGGTATCTGCTAGGAGTTTATTGCCATTTGGGGACTTGCTGATTGCTCTTCCTGGGATATGAGGTTTTATGGTAAGTACAAGGTGGCTTTATTGGTATCCTAAAAACAATCTGTCAAACAGAGGATGTTACACACATATCAGGTAACAGCAATGGGGGGGGGGGGGGGGGGGGAAATTTTTTTTTTTTCAATTTCCTTACAATTATTTTCACTCAGTTGTATCCTTTCTAAAATTAAAAGCGTTGTTACTAGTAACATTGTGGGGTTTGCCTCATGTCTATTTGAAGTATACAGCTGAGGTTTTGTCACAATCAGAAGTGAATTGTACAAGCTTTCTTTCAGTTTATTTCTAAAACCCTCATGGATCATACCATAAAGGGGATATATAACAAATCATGTTGTGTAAAGGCTCATGTGGAGTATTTGTGCGATTAGGAACTTTCTGAAAGTTACACATTTGTGGCAGTGTTGGGGAGGAGTTAGCTGGCAGAACCAGACATGCTTATCCTTTTGTCAATATGGATTAACAAGATTCCCAAATGGAGCTAAGGGATTGTCATTGTTATGCAAGTCTGATTTTTCCCTTGTACTATAGTAGAAGCAAGCTAACAGCTATTTCAAACATTTATTCTATTACCTTTGTGTACTAGCCATCTCTTCCTTGGACCTTGTATCTGTAATATGCAGGTGTAGTTCTGACCAGGCAAAATTCAGTATGTGATAGTTCCAGTAACACATTTTCTATTAAATAATCAGTGGGTAAAGTACAGAAATAGTCTTGCCAGCAGGCTTTCCTTTTTCTGGCTGAGTGCCAGGTTAGAGTCATACTCCCTCCTGTTTAGGTACATACAGTCAAGAACAGTACAGAGAAAGGCCACAAGGATGGTAAAAATGCAGAAGAGTTTAGGTGCAGTAAAGGATTAAACAGTGATTCTTCAGGAGGGGTATAATGTCTATGATAAAAGACTATGAAATTACATCAGACATGGTGGAAGCAAGGACAGAACAGTTGATCACTGTGTCACATAACACCTTAAAACCACAGATCTTGAGAGGGTTGAAGGAAATGCTCAGGCAGCAGCTTCAGAATAAAAGGAGGTATTTATCAACATATCATGCCATCTCACTACTGAATCATTGCTACCAGGCACGTGGGAGGGAAGTCCACATTGACCCAGATTCAAATGGCACCTAGACAAATTCATGGAATAAAAATTTTTAAGAGACTGTTAAACAGAAATGTATAACTTCTGTTTCAGGAAGTCCCCCAAACAGATTTCTTGACACTGAACATATATCCTGGGGCATACAGGTCCTTTGGGCTAATCTGCACAGCTGGTTTTGTGAGAAACACCGCTGCTCCCCTGGTGGTAATGCAGAGTTTGAGAAAGTACAAAAGGGCACAGTCATCCTTCACATATGGGCATGCTTGATCATCTCCTTGTGACAGTCAAGGCGCCACTGCCTCAGAGTAATCACAGTCAGATGCAAAATATCAAAGTTACAGATAAAATTCCAGCCACCAAAAAAAAAAAAAAAAAAAAAAAAAAAAAAAGTCTCTTGCCCATGCAGCATCGATGCCTAAACAGGAGGGTGTGAGGCTAGCCTGTCACATGAGCTGAAGAGCTTCATAAACTGGAGATGAGCAATGGGCATTCTCTAACTGGTTATACACAGTCTGTGGGAAAAGGCTCCAAGCTACTGGTTGGCTTAGGACAGAAAACAGAAGGCTCTGGGGGACACAAGGATCTTCCAACATCTGAAAAATCTGTTAGTGAAAGGTGGGTGAGCTCTACCTCTCCACATCCAGTGGGAGTAGAATATGATGAAATTGGCTTTTCCGTGCATTAGTGTAAGGGCTGGTTGCAGGACGGTAATTTCTGTTTCTCACTTTCCGGAGGATTTCTACGAAGGAAATAGAGAAATAGATAACTATGAAGGAAATAGAGGAATATTTGTTCCTCCTTCACTGTCTTTCTGCTCTACTTCTTGCAGAAAAGTACCCTTGGGAGTCTGTGGGTACAAGGCAGCTGCAATCACTATGCAAAACAGTCCATGCCAAAGAACAATCTTTGTGAACCCAGCACAACTGCATATGCATTTGGTCTGGATCCCCAGGTGCAGCCATGGTCCTCCATGCATATTTGAGCCAAAAGTGTCACAGTGAAGACAGTAAATTAGCTGACACTCTCAGTCGGTATATCGATTGGATCTTCCTGTAACCTGCAGAAGACAGACAAATAATTCCTTCACAGGCAGTAGTAACAGGGAAAGCCATACAGTCTGTATTTGGCTGCCATCTACATAATTGTAGCAGTTCCTGTTTATTTTTAAAACCTATGAAAAGCCAGCCTATTGTAACCTGAGTACACAAGACAGTTTTTCTAGCAGTTATTTTTCTTGATTAACAGAATAGAATCCTCTTCAATTTTGCTTCATACTCTATAAACTAATAATGAGGCTCTTTTTGAATCACTGGATATCATGTAACACAGAAAATCATACCATAGGACTGGAAATTTTTTCATTAAGGTAAATTTTCCAGCTCAGACATGTTAAATATCTGATTTTCCAGAGGAAAGTCAGTATTCTGCTCAGGAAAGGAGAACTCAGACTGGAAGATGTGCAGAAAAGTTTACAACCATGGTCACAGGACAGAGAATCTCTTTTCATATACAGAAACTGCTTTTTGAAAGCACATGATTGCACACCACAATGTATCAGGATAATTAACACAAGGGATAGGAAAGAACTGTTTGCATAAATAGGACAAATTATGTGGCAGTTTATGATACTTATTTTCAACAATATGCTAGCAACATTAATGAAATACATTGAAAGTGTTGTCCATATAGGGAGTTAGAAAAAATGAAAGAGAGTAACATATACATTGAAGGAGTTCAAGCTTGTTTGTAGAAACAACTCTCATAGTTGTGAGACATATATTTATTATGGGTGAATTTTGGGCAGTGAGATAAATAGTTTTATGGGCTTCTGTTCTTTAAGGATCTAACAGGGGGAAAAGGATTTTGTACACAGGCAAAAGAGTATTTTGAGAGAGTAACTTTGATAGCAGTGAGGTACTTGCATCAGCAGTGCCAAGGACTACATCTGAACTTGTTTCCCAGGGAGACAGGATGTTTTCCAAGAAGAACATCATCACACCTTGAAATAGCAATAGACAACCCTCACAGAGAAAGAAAGAACAGCCAAGAACAGCTTGACCTTTATGGGGGCTGTTAGGTAGTAGGGCTGTGTTTATTTACTTACTTGCTCTTAGTTGTGTAACAGAAAGTGTGGTCCCTCAGTTGCAGAACTTTGCATAACTCCCAAATCATGGCCACGTAACATCTGTTTGCCTTCAGATTTCAGCAGACTTCTCTTCTGGTAAAAAAGTGATTTGGCTTTTACAGCTGTTCTTGAAGGGGACCAAGCATCCCTGGCTGACAGCAGGCAGAGAAAACACCAAGTGCTTGTTTGTGTGATTGCTGAGGGCAACACAGATTGCATCTCTCCTCTAATAGCGTGCCTATGAGGTGAAGGACCTCACAAAAGAAGGTTGCATTCAGAGAAAGCTGAATGGGGCAGAGCGTAATGTGATGCATCTTTACTTGGCAAAATAAATCTCCGAAACTCCAATGAGTTATAACTGGATCTAGCTAAATTAATTGTCTTTCTGTTATGTACTTGTATATCAAATAAAGGGACAATAATGTGTGGAAATTAAGAATAATTTACAGTGAACTGCATACCCTTTAAACAGTGTATAAAATGGGTCAGGGTAGAGGCTATGAACTACATCAGGGTCTTCAGACTCCCCAAGCCTTACGAAGTCTGATGGTAGGGCTGAGTAGGAAAAAAGGAGAGGGGGCAGGGTTATCCTAAAAAAATGTGGATTTAAAAAGAAACAGGGGCTCTGGGACAAAGCAAGTACAGTGAAATGAAGGAAGATACTCAGTCCCTCTGTTCCAGGACAAAATGTGCTCTGCTTCTCCCTGAAAGAATTTTTTCTGACCTGGTTTAAAAAATTCCCAGGGCAGGAGGTTTGGCATCTTCTGCAATGAACGTGTTTTGTTTCAAGGTTTCACCTCCTTAACAGAGAAAAAGCTTTTTCTAGTCTGTAACTCACTTCGTGGTCAAAACCAGAGAACCAGAAACAGCATGAGAGGATGGATTCAGTGCACAATCTGAGTTTTTGTATGGGTAGGATTTGAGATGTGAGACATCCAAAATGGGTGAATTGCTCAGAGTGAGAGCAAAGTGATCTGATTTCTTCTCGTCCGGTCCCTCTTGTATATATCCCCAAAGTCCACATTTCCTTCATGAACTCTGTGACAATCCCCTTAAGAATATGAGAGTGATCACATGGGGTCAGACCAGAAATCCTCCCAGCCTTTATCCTGTTCCCACCCCCTGCAGCACATGCCCGATGAAGAAAATACAACCAAGACACGAGCATACTGACATTTTCCACAAGGTATTGTTTCATTTTCCACCAGTCTGTGTTTTAGTGAACAAGGGTTTGAACCTGTGTTTTTATAGTCACTGATGCATTTTTCTTCCATTCATTTGACAAAATGCTTTCAGACTGTCTGCACGACATCCTTGTAATAATGAGTTTCATGGATTCACTGCCCAGTGAATGAATAAATATCCTTTTTTTTTGTTCTGATCCTGCTACCTGTTCCTTTCTTCCCTCCTCTTTCCTCCAGGAGGCTGGCAGAAGAGAAGAGCAGAGTCAGACCTGAAATGAGGCTGGCCTGTCTGTTTCCTTAAGTTGAGCTATCCTACACAGAGACAGTATTTCTCTTTTTATGTCACCCACTCATATAAAAATTTCCATTGGCCACTTCTTTACAAATAGGGGTATTTCTAACATGATAAGGTATGATTTGGGGACGTATGACTGGGGTATTTGCATTCTTCATCTTAAAAACAAAAATAAAACACCTATGTTTTTTTTATTAAGGAGGTATAAAACACCTCCTTGATGTCAGTGTAAGACTTGGTAGTTTGGAAAGGCAAGAGTGTACCTGAAAGCCTCATGGCCTTGGAGTGAGCCTTTTAAACCTGTTTAGTCACGGCATTGCTGCAATCCATGCCCATAGTTTGTGGAAACTGACATGTGAAACTACAGTTGCAAACCAGAAACGGTAGAGCTAAGATCACATCATGCTGCTGTGATTAACAGATGGGCAAAATTGTGACTTGATCCCTCACAGTTTGGGCCAAAGTGGGTCTCAAGAAATAGTGGTTTTATGTGACCTCATGATTCATTGCCTAGGACAACAAGACATGTAGTAATAATAATTCTGACTATTAGAATGCCAGGGCATGGTGGAAAACTGACTGTACATCCAAGTTCACTTCTGACTTCATGACCAAAGAGGTTCAACCAGACACCTGGATATCTTGCTATTGGCAGTTGAATGGTAGGGATCATACTGAAGAGGCTAACTATTTTTTTTTTTTTTTAAACAGAGCTTGGGTGTGCATCTAAAACAGTGTGAATTTTATTCTTTCTGTCTGCAGAAGAAACCAAGATTTTTGCATTCTCTTTTGGCTGCAAATTCATTCAAAGCCTGAACTAATGAGTAATTCAAAATTATAATTGCATCTCCTTTACTGTAAGTCTTTCTCGTTATGTACTTTATGACCCCACCCAGGATTAAGCCTGCTACGTGCAAGAAATAAAATGAAATATAATAAAAATATGTAACTATCTGAAAAGCTTTAAAAATTAGAGTAACGCAGAGTTATAGATTGCTCATAATTCCCTTGACATTTTCTATAAACATTAAAAATTCACAGGACTAACTTTATGGTTTTGAATTCCTCTTGAAATACAAGACTATTATAGTACCTATTGATATCTATCATTAAACAATGCTCTCATGTTAAATCACACTTTCCTGCTGTAACATATTGTGCTGATTTTGGCTGGGATAGAGTTAATTTTCCTCATAGTAGCTAGTATGGGACTATGTTTTGGATTTGTGCTGAAGACAGTACAGGGATGTTTTTGTTACTGCTGAGCAGTCCTTACACAGAGTCAAGGCCTTTTCTGCTTCTCACCCCACCCCACCAGTGAGGAGGCTGGGGGTGCACAAGACATTAGGAGTGGACACAGCCAGGACAGCTGGCCCCAACTGACCAAAGGGATATCCCAGACCATATGATGTCATGCTCAACATATAAAGGTGGGGGAAGAGAAGGAGGGGATACATTTGGAGTGATGACGTCTATCTTCCCAAGTCAGCATTACATGTGATGGAGCCCCGCTTCCCTGGAGATGGCTGAACACCTGCCTGCTGATTGGGTAGTGGTGAATTAATTCCTTGTTTTGCTTTACTTGAGTGCATGGCTTTTGCTTTACCTATTAAACTGTCTTTATCTCAATCCACGAGTTTTCTCACTTTAACCCTTCTGATTCTCTCTCCAATCCCACCAGAGGTGAGTGTGCAAGCGGCTCTGTGGGGCTTAGTTGCTGGCTGGGGTTAAACCACAACATATATACAGAGCTCATTCCACTACTTCTCATCTAAGGCACAAGCACGTACTTAGCCTTACCTTGTGGAGACATTCTGCTACTTTCAAGCTTTTCAAAATTAAACTTATACCATAAAACACGTTTAAGTGTATCAGTCATTTTCTGTGACATCAAAGAAAAAAATCAGTTTCTGGACTATAAGAGACTTTCTAAAAAAGCATCACACAGATCTCATTAATTTTGAAGTGAATTAAGCACCTTTTTTTTTGTTGTTTTTTTAATCCAGCTATGAGTCAGTGCTTTGTGAAAGTCATTGCTGAATACTTTCTGCAAATTGAAGTTGTTCTCAGATTGTTCCGTCAGCCCATTTGCTCCTCATAGCCTCTGAGTGTTCATTTAAATCACAATAAAATAAGTGAAGAGTGCACTCCTAGTACAAGCTATCAGAGAAGTAATTACAAGCTTTTCAAGATTTGCAAATATTTTTCAGACTAGAAAGAATGTGGCCCATTACTACTCCAGATAATGGGACTGTATATTTATCAACAAAACAACTTATTTCATGAGTTGTTTGACTGTCTCTCTTTTTTAAATAAAGAAGCATGGATACATAAGTGCATATTTACCAAAGATGTGTAAGTAATAATCTAAATTCACATTTACTCTAGAATTTAAGTTCACATTTAGATTAATGAAGTTCTACTCTTCTGTAAGGAAAGTTCCACTGCTGTGGAAGTGATATTTAATATCTGTGTTTGCTCTTGGGTTACCCATAGAATAAAAAGTTACTGCTTGAAAATAATGGTTGAGGAGTCTTTTCTGAAAATGCCTTTCATTTTTTTCAGTAAAAAAATGTCTTTCTTCTCACTGCTATTGACATCAGGCAATCTACCAGAAAGTAATTTTGACCATGGCAGACAAAATCTGTTCAAGACAGTCTTGGCTGGATAAGAAGAGCAGAAAAGACTGAAAATATGTTTGGTACCTAAATCCTGTTTGGATAATTCTTATTCTGATAGATTGTATATCTTTGGGGTGCACATTCTTAGACAAATGAGAGATGTTAGTCTACAGTGTTTACAGTATCAATGGATTATTATTTATCCTGCTGTTCTGGATAGGATCTGATCCTGATGTTCTGTCTTCCTAACAATTCAAAGTTATTAAAAAAATGCAAATGCTGGGCCACTTAATGTCATGTTCTGAGAAACTTGAGAAACGTAGTTCTGAGAAACAACCAAATCCAGTGGCCTCCCTCATTTTAACTGCAGAAGATAGGACAGACTAGTTCATTCTCAAAGGGAAGATTTCAAAAAGTAACCACTGCGTAACTGAGGAGGTAGTACACACTCTGTAACACTTTTTTCTTGTCAATATGGAGAATATTTCTTGTGCCCAGGACAGGTATTCCAGGTGGGAAGCAGGAAAGGGTTATTCCACAGGAGAAGCACAGGAATGAGGGCTGGCTCATGGAAAGCTACATGAGGGTAACTGCTGTTTCTTGATGAGGTTAAGTGTTGCTTTAAGTGTATATTACTGTTGCCACTACTGCCCAGGGGAAGAGGGTGGAGACTAATGAAAACTACTTAAAACAACATACTTTTCCACTGAATAAAAAAAGGGAGGGGAGGACAGAATTTGAAACAAGTGAGCATCAGTAGGTCTCATTGGCCCTTTCTCTGTTTCAAGTAAACCTTCAGGTCTTGGGAGATTTCTGGAGACACAGGCTGGCCTTAGAGCCAGTGAAGGGGTAAAGCAACTTGTGCCCCAGGAACACACTGTCATGCAGAGGAATTGCTCCATGCAAGATGACCACACTGCTGTTTAATGCCGGTTGTAATTCTGTATTCTCAACATGGCATTTCTTGAGCCTTCAAAGGAATAAGAGGAAATTTGATGTAAGGAATACTCTGCTACAGGCACTGAGGGCAGTTATTTGCACTGAGATGTCTGTCTGCCCCTAACTATTGTGATTCCCTGCAAGCCTCTGAACACTTATAAACCAGGCGTCTTCCCCTCCCTGTCAGGTCCAGAGTAGTGAGGGGAAGATTCGCACAATACTCCAGTGCTCCCGGTGTGTGTGTGCATGTGCCTGTACGTGCGTGTGGAGGGGGTGGTTTCTTTTGCTGTCCCTTGAGAGAGCACAATTCTGCCAGCAGTGTGTTATGACATCTGTTTTTACAAACTCAATAACGTTCAGCATGCTGAGAAGCTAGGGCGGTTTTGATGGATGAACCCACTACAACAGCACGATAACATTCTGTGAGCATGCACAAGGGATTAAGCAAGACACCAGCCCACTTCGGCGAGGTCAGGCTGTGCTCAGAATCTGAAAGGATGTAATATTAATGTCTATCTAATTGGTGAATTTGTCAATGCAGTGTTGCCATTAAACAGCCAGCCATCTGGACCCCAAGGTTTATGTGATCACAGCTGATTGTCAAAACAATGGCATTTCACTGACCTTAAGAAATTTAATTAAAATGTTGTATTGCTTTCCATGCAGTAAACGTACACAAACTGTTAGCTAAGAATGAGGTTGCTGCAAGGGCTGCTCCTTCTGTTTCCCGAGTCTACAGTGTAAAATGATTTTTGCATAGACATATTCCTGGTAAATCTAAAATAATGTGCAACTGCACTGACACTTTGAGCAAGTCATGTTTCCTTGTTGTGTGTTCTAATGATTCAGCAACAATCAGAAGAGATTTTTCCAGAAAGTAGTGCTCTGCAATTCCATTTATCCCTTAACAGCTTATTTAGTATATTACTTGTTCAATTTATAGTCTAGGAGCTGTTGGAGGAGTCCTCTGTTCTGGAAGTAACCATTTCCAGGGTTAAAAGTAATTCTGAATACTAATACTTATTTAATTTATCCTTAGTTAATTAGTGACAACCCTGGCTAGTCAGAGTGGTACAGTCTCAGAAGAACACCTCCACCAACAAGATGAACTGGTAGTGGTGTGGAGGCTCATTTCCTCTTACGCCAATATTTCTTCCTATGTTTCTGGCCTCCAGCACAACTGTTATACTTTTCCCGAAATGGGGGGAAGAGTTACAAAAAGAAAAGTCTGCTGTATGAAAACACATTCCTGGTAAGGTAGGAGGAAATAGGAAATGCGGCAATGGTGTCTCCTCTCCAGGGTGCAAAGAGAGGGCTCTACCAACTCCACCTATGTGCACAGCTGAAACCAATGGCATCTTCTTACCAGCCCTGTGGATATGTGTCTTGGGCTTCTCGGCTCCATGACATGCAACTTCTACCCTACTCTTATTTAAACCAGTATCTTAAAGGCCATGGTAAAAGCTGGAAGAAAAAAAAGCTCTCGTTTTTCAACCATAGGCCACTCGGGACATAGAAATGTGAGACATAAGGGATTTCCTGGGTGACTGAGGTTCCCCCTCCCTATTGCATAGCTCTTTTCATAAATGTGTCAAACACCATCTTAAAACAAGTTAGTTTTTCTCCTAGCCAGATTGGGAGGTTGTTTGAGAACTTCAGTGTTCTCCTGGCTACGAACCTTCCTCTAATTTCCATCTTAAATTTATTCATGGCCAGCTCATACCCATTTGTTCTTGTGCCAACATTGCCTTTTAGTTTAAACAGCTCTTCCCTAGTGTTTACCCTCCCCATGAATTTATAGAAAGCAATCACATTCTCTCTCAGCTTTTGTTTTGCTAGAATGAAACACAGTTTTTCAAATCTCTCATAAAATACGCTCACCATTCCCCTGGACACATTTTCTCATCTGCTTCTTCTACACTGTGAGTTCCCCTTTCCTGAATGGGGCAAGCAGGGATGTAAGCAGTATTCCAGAGTATGTCTAGCAGATGGCCTAAAGAATGACAATGATGCTGCCTTTCTTTGCTAGAAATC
Organism: Athene cunicularia; assembly: GCF_003259725.1. Classification (NCBI taxonomy): domain Eukaryota; kingdom Metazoa; phylum Chordata; class Aves; order Strigiformes; family Strigidae; genus Athene; species Athene cunicularia. The sequence continues at coordinate 101,790,740 of NW_020799095.1, read as the reverse complement.
TTCCACATAAGATGCTGTTTTCCTTTCTCGTAGCAGCTTTACACAGCCATTTCCTCATGGTGCTGTGGGCAGCTGGAACACAAACACATCCTCTGTGGACCAGTTTGATTCTATGGAGGAGCCTGCAGCTCTTAGCAACTCTTAACAGATCTTCAGTGCTTCAGCTTGCTCTTTTTACAGTTTTGGATTTTCTTTATTCCAGTCTTCAAAGCCACTTAGACCTTTTTGTATGATATACGTTTTTTTTCTTTCTTTTTGCCAGTGATTTTCAAGCGTGGTCCTCAAATTATATGAGAACTTCCCCCTGTTTTTGTGAAGGGCAGGAGCTTCTGTAGCTCTGTAACATCATGTCTCCATACTACCTGTTGTCCCTTCCCCTTGAGACCTCTTCTTATACAACTTACGTCTCCACTAATAATTTTTCACACAGTATCACATCAGCTATTTTACTGAAGTTCAGGTAAATAAGATATACTATATGTCCTACATCTAGAAAGACGGGTCTTTAGGAAATGGAAGATTTTTGATTAATTTACAATTACAATTTATCTTTGCTAGCCTTTTTATTTTATTTTACCCCAATTTTTTTCCATAATTATTTCAAAATATGTTTAAAATCCTTATGTGGTATTGAAGTCAGAGAAGCAGACTCACAGTGTCTCAGATCTTATTTGGTTTGGCTGGGGACTTCTTGAGATAAAAACAAGAGAGCTACTATTCTGTAGTCATGTGATAAAACTTGATAATGTTTAGGTTTTTTTAAATATTGCATTATCTGGAATTCAGTTCCCTCACATAGCTCACTAATCTTTCAGAAGACTTATAAGCTATTTCTTTGGAAATCACTGTATGCAGCGAGTGCATACCAATGGGAAATGTTCATCCTACATGTTCATCCTATACAAAAACATGTCGCATTACTTCATCATTTTCTATTATGCCAGAAGAAGTTTCTGAAGTAACCCAACTGTAGACCACATCAAGATTTAATATAATAGCACTTCAGAACATGGAGGTGATCCAAGGTTGTATAAAATGTGTTACAAACATAACCTGAGCTAATGTATTGCTTTTGCCATAGTGTGTAAGATAGAGAGAGATGCTTTCAAACACTCACTGGGCGTAGTCTGCATGGCATGCTTATCATTCTGTCACTTGTGAATACAACATCAACTTCAACTTCTGCTGACACATTTGTTTCACTGAGAACTCATCTTTTAGAAGTAGAAGAAGCCTCTATAAAATGAAACTCCCATCCTGCAGTTGCTACCATATCAACACAATATCAATACTTGAATCTACTGCACGTACATGAATGTATCTTTCTTCAAACTGTCCCATAGAAAGTTGTTATACATATGTACCTTGTCTGATGTTACTAGATGCTCTGTTAATTGCAAAGAACTGGCATTGTTTCAGTCCAGTAGGTCAGTCCTGCATATTTGTAATGCGTCATCAGTAGACTGTGACAAAGCGATTTGAAATCAGACACTGATTAAAATGCCTGATCACATACTGGGAATATTTTTAGTTTGAACAAATTTTTTTTCTACTGTGAATCCTTCTGCAAAACCGACTGTCCTGAAGGTTAGTCGTAGTACATTTTTTTTTTTTTATTCCAGCCCACCAAAAATGAACTGCATACATATTTCTTGTCTGTGAATTAATTATCCTGTGGAGATCAGTCAGTGAGTACTAGAACATGCTATTTAACAACCTTTGGGGAATTAGATCCTTTTTCAAATTCTCATCATCTCTTCATTAACATGAAGTCTGGGAGTGGGGAGGGAATTTGTGTTAAAGGTTAGAGCCACTCATTAGAAACCTAAATGAAATGTGGTAACATGGTTGATTCTTCTAGGATTACAGCTTATAAAAGTGAAAAGATATAAACATACATCTACGTGATAGTGGATAAGGAGGGCAGTTGTACAGTATGGTAATTTTATGTTACTCTCAAGTGAATATTTATCAGAACACTTTCGATCAGGCCTTCCAGTAACACCCAATTACTTCATACGACAAGTAGGCTCTGTCTCACAGGCTGTTGGGTTTCCCCACCCACCCCAAGAAGAAGGGTTCAGACTAGGTGCTTCAGTTAGCATAAACAGACGGCAAGATGTACTTTCTGCTCTCAGTGCCAGAAGCAAGAAATCATTTGCTCCTGAACCTGAGTGCAGGTCAAGAACAAGGTTGCAGAGTGTTGACAGTGGGTTATGTCATAAAAACACTGAATTTCTCAGCCTCTGGGCTGTTGTAGCCCTGGAGGAAAGGCAGATGACAGCTGTCAGTGTCTTTAGCATTCACAGAAATTAATATTCTTCTGTATTGTCAGTACTCCATGAGGATCCAGGCCAAGCTGCTCTGCTTGCTGACTGTCAATCTGGTTATGAGTATCAGGTCTCTAATAAGGGCTTGACATGCACAGTGGAGCCTGGACAGCTGACACAAGGGGGCTCAGACGCTGCTCAGACATATCTAGTAGGTTTTGACACTAGATCTAATTTTCTGCTGCTAATACTAATGTTGCTGCTTACACCAATTTATCTGTTGTGAAGACCACTTTTTGAAGCAGGAGCCTTGATGGAACACCATACGAATGCTGCTGGGGAGTAGCCACTATGTTAACATCCACCCCTCCTCTCACCCCTCCTCTATCAGAAGCACAAACACTCTCAGCAAAAATACAAACAAAGGAATATGAAAATGTTATGGACATAGAAGATGGGCACACAGGAAAGCCAGGGATTTTTTTACTTCATACCAGGACAAATCCCTGGCAACCCTAATCATGTAAATAGGCCCTTCCTGGAGGACTGACAGGGGTGACTGCAGCAGAACTATTCCCCAAGGAAGACAAAGTCATATGTGTGTGAGCTGTGAGAAAGTCCATTTTGCAGGGTTGATTCAAGTGCTATATACCAACCCCTCACTGTCTACCCTCTCTAATTTGTATCAGCATTTGACAGCTTGTTGACAGCTCATTAGGAAAAAAAAAACCCACATGTGACCAAAGCACTCAGTGCAAGCAGAGAGATCTGCTCTCTAATTGTGAACTATATTGAAATCTGAACCACATGTGGAACTGCAGGTCAGACACCAGCCCAATTAGCATGTTTATTAAAATATTTTTAAATGTATTTAAATTGTTAACTGGTATAAAACATAATAGCAGTAGCTGCTATTGTGGGAATCTAAACTGTCATAAATGGCAAATCAGAGGAAACAGGGCAGGCTTTTGGTTTTACTTTTTCCTGAAAGAAGATATGGTGCAATATCAATGGCTTTAAACCATGTCAGTTCTGTCATTGAACAGGAGCCATTTGGGGGCAGGTGTCTCTGGTCTCATTCCAGACTGTCATCAGCACTGAATGTGAACATAAGAGACTTATTGCACCTTCACAACAGCAAAGGCAGAGCTGTGACAAGCACTGTAAAATTCAACCACATTTCAGTCTCTGGATTTTTTTTTTTTTTTTTTTGGCACCGGTTAAATTTAAATTAATGATTTGGGTTTGTATTTCCGGGTTAGGATTGGCAATTCCATTCATTAATCTCTGTTCTGTTAACTCTTGAATTAAGGGTGTCATAGGTCTTCCTAATATAATTCAGAAACTGCAAATCAAACACGTAGACTTCAAATTTCTCTGAGGACTTGCTCCATCCTTAATCTGAAGGATGTTTTTCTGAATTTCTTTGCAATATCTGACAACTGGGAATCCAGGCAACTATTTATGCAAAGAAAACTTCTCTTTTGTTACTTTACATTATTTCTGAACTCTTGACACACTTATTGAAACACCAAAGCAAACATTCAGGCTAGGAGTGATTCAATATATACATGAAAATAAAGGAACATAGCTTAGACCCATTAGGAAATATTTGTAATTTCTGTTGTGCAAAGATGAGCTGACTGAATGTTTTATGGACCCTTCTAGAAGATGTGTTTATGTCATAGAAATGGCAGCCACAGGGGGTAAGCTGCAGGTAGTCTTCTCCAGCCCTGTACTCAACAAAAAGAGAAAAGATTGCACAGGGTTGAACTAAATTATAACCTGTGCAGACCATGGAGTAGATGCATATCTCTCTCTCTCTCTCTCTCTCTCTCTCTCTCTCTCACAAGTTTTCCTTGGAGTCCCACTAATGGATTGACCGTTTCTGGGGGTTTTTTTTTTGAAGTCTGTGTTTTAATTAATGATTCAAATACTTGGTGGAAGGCACAAGGATCTAGAATTTTCCATTTGAATAAACTTGGAAGAAAAAGATCTCTGAGTGTAACTAGTGCTTCGAGGACACCGAGCAAGGTCTTTAGGGAGATGAAAGCAGGGAAAGCACATTTTACAAAGCAAGCTGTGTAGAACAAGCTGAGAATAAAAGAACGGTTTTGACTGTTAAGTTAATGAGAGCAATAACCTGAATAAGGTCAATCAGAGCAGGTATGTCTATTTAAATAAGTTGCCATCAGGAGAATCTCCTCACAAGTATAACTCTTTTAACAAAACAAATAACAGCTCTGTGCATGCACTATTAGTTTAATGAACCCAAAATAACAAGTTTGGATGTTCTCTGCACCTCATTCCTTTAATCTTTTTACTACCTCTTGAGCATTATTTTCTTCCTGCTTATGGAATGACTGTAAGTGTTCTCATTTTGAGTTCTATAGCTAAACACACTATAAAAACATAGTTTTGTTCCTTCCTGGGTAATTGATTTGTATGATGCACCCATCATAGAACATATTTTAAAATAAAAAACAAACTGCAGCAATTGCATTTATGTGACAGACCATGCATTTGGCATGGTGGAGGATTCTTGGACCTTATTGCTGGCACGTTGGGTTCAACTTTTTGTTCTGTAGATCTGTCCCTGACAGACTGCCTGCAAGGAGATGTGGCACATTGTTTCCCAGCAACACATGCTCAGGTGGCATTTGAGAGTCTGGAGCCCTGAAGCTGCTGGATCACTTGGGAAAAAAACAAAAACAAAACAAATAAAACAAACAAAAAAACCCAAAACAAACAAATAAACAAACAAAACCCACCAAAAGCCCAAAATCACCAAACAGAACAAACCTTTGATACCCCTGGTTGCTGAAAGGGAAACACTCATTACATTTCACTGACATAGAAGTGCTTTCTCTTTGGTGCCTGTCTGAGCTTTTGCTAGGCTTTGGTAAGCTTTTTGCTTCCCTTGCTTTCCTTCAGATATCGGCAGCCGCCATTTTTTTACATTTTGAGCAGTGCCACATTATCTATAAGATGAGGTTCAAGTGCCTCTATCGTTGGCAGTGTGCAAATGCAAAGTTGTAAAGGTATTTGTCTTATGCCTACACATGTGTCATCATTGTAAGCACAGAGGAGGCCACATCACAAAAGTGGTGAACTGCAAAAATTTGTCTGATTTTTTTTTTTTTTTTTTTTTTTTTCTGCTCCTTAAAGAGGATGGCTGAGAGAGGGACGTGGTATCCTTTCTTGCTTTTGGGGGTTCTCAGTTGCCAGCTGGTTGTGGTCACTACCAGCCAGCCTTCTGAGCAGAGGTCTTCATCACTTTATTTTATCAGTTGCAATAACTGCCTCATTGTTGCTACCCAATTATTTTCTGTCACTATGACAATCTTATTTTTATATAAAATTCTTAATTTAATGGCACACTTCAGATGTGCTAAAAATCATACTTTTATCCAGATAGATCCTGTAGGTGTTAGACATCTTCAGGAAGTTGACAATCTCCTGTGTTGAGCACTTCTGAAAATATATTAAATGCCGTTCACTCCATTTTATCAATCCCCATCTTTATAAGTGTTCCAGATTTTTAACTAGTTTCTGTCCATTTTACTACAATAAATTAATGGTCTTTTCCCACTATTTCGAATCTTGGTTTTGTAAAGTTTGTTGTAATATTTCTTATGCATGGTTAGGTCCCAAATCAACAAGAAATGTTTCAACCGTTAGCTCTCCTCTAATGATATATATTAAGAAGCATTACCATATAGTGGAATTTTAGGATTTTCAAGAATCACCCAAAGATCTGATGATTTTCACTTTGGCACCATAACATGACAGTCCTTTTAGGCTGTGACTAACACTCATGAGGTGATATCATATCCCTGTGGCATTGCTCCTTTATTTCTTTTTCACATCCATAGCATTTTATGAAGTAATTTATACAACAGTCTACAGAACCAATACCACCATAAATTACAAAATAGAGATCAGATGTTTGCATTCACAAGCAATATCATGTTTATGTCCATATATTGTCTTAATGAGGATAGACTTAACAAAGACCTAAGTCAGCATGCTGAAGGCCACATGTAACATGCCCAACTGCACTAAATTAGAGATCTTAAATCTTTCCTGTAAAAAAAAACCCTCTGCTAAGCTTGGGAGAAAAGGCGAATTCCCAAGGAGTCTGTATAATGCCAACACGAAGCACAGCTGCTAGGAAGGTGCTTTAATTTACATTACATGTGTTTCACAGCATTCTCAAAACACACCTCCTTCCACACAGACTGTTGAGGCTGTGCTGAGCTTTCTCCCATTTGAAGCCCTGTGCTCCTACAGCTTTTGGCATTGTTGGTTTGGTTTTTTTTTTTTCTCTGTTCAATAGCTTTTACCTAAAGTGTTGGCTGGTTGTTGTGGTTTTCTTCTTATTGCTAATGTTAAATCAAAGCGCTCCATTTGGATTTTACCTAGGAGAAAAAAAAAATTAAAGACACGAGCTCTCCTGAGATTTTAACAAGTGTATCAGAGCAGAGAGTGGAGGTGGAGCCACTTGCAACTGGCACCTTCTCTTTGAAATGTTCATGCCCAAGAACCACGTTCCAGATCATTTTAGCGACAGCGGGGGCGCTTTCACATTTCAGTGTGTTCAAAAGTTCAATCAAGAACAGTTTTGAAATTTTAATTGAAACTGAAAATAGAAAGGAGCCCAACTGCCCTCTGTTGATCACAGCAACAGGGAGGATAAAAGAGAAAAATTGACGCTATGAAACAAAAACAAGCGCTGCAGGGATTTTCACTGAGCATCTTGCTGTTGCTGCTGCTAAGTATTTTTTTTCAGTGATCTGTTGGTACAGTCTAAAGAGGAGTTTTAAATTGAAATTTCCCAGCATTTCCCAGAGTTACCTTCCCATCTTCAGATTGTGAGTACATGGATTTTTATTCAGTAAATAATACCTGGAGGTGCACTTGTCCATCTCACTGCGATAGAAAGAATATTGGTGGGACCAGAAGGGTTGAAAATTTTGAGTATCAAAGCTAAATCCTTTGGAGCCATAAAGGGATATAACACTGCCAAGCTTCAGGGGCTGAGGGGAACGTAAATGCTGCTTTATGAATGTAGCCAGGCTTTGAGCTTGTAAAGGACATTCTCATCTCTCATTACATCTTCTAGCTTCCTCTTTACAAAGTAATTTTGAAGATGCTGTTAGCAGCCATCAAAATTAAAGGCCACTTGACTGGATTGCACATTAGGAAGAGGATACTATGGCCACAAACAGGTGACCCAACACAAGCACGCACTTTTAAGTAAAGCAAGTCCAATAAGAGGTATTTATACAAAGAAGTCTGAGTAGCCACCCCTGAAATCTTTAACATATCTCTGTGCTGGATGTGATATTTTGGGCTCCTGTAAACACATTACTAAGAAATGCCAACAAATGGTCCAAAAGGAAAAGTCTTGTTTATAACAGATTTTTTTTTTTAATGAATGTTGTAATTAAGAGCATATTAAGATTAATAAGAAATGTGTTGGAATATCATGTATCATAGACAAGATAAACATATATCAAAATGAGTATTGATTGACAACAGCAGGTTATATATTTGGTATGAATGTAAGCACATTGACTAACAGAAATAAGCACCTTATTTGAGACTAATGCTAATTTTAAATACAACATAGTCATCTCAGTGCTCTCATCCCATCTGTTGCCAACAGCAAAATATAAATTATGAATGGCATTTTTTTCCCTTTTATTCACTGCTTTGGAAATCCAGCAGAAGTTTCATTGAAGACTTTTGTGCCTTTGGTAGGTAAGGATTCCTGTGCACAGCAAATCACTTCACTTGTTTTTCTTCCAGCTTGGTGAAGCAAAGCAAACTAAGGGCAAAACCCTCCCATTATTTAAAAAAAAAAGAAAAAAAAAAGAAAAAAACCACAGATGTCACACAGTACTTTTAAATATAATGCTTCACTTTACTCTCTGGGGTAAAAAAGAGATCATGTATTATACTTCCATTATGAAAGACCACAATTCAAAGTAGCCTGAGCTTGACAGCTAGTGGGGATAGAGACCAGTTTTGAGTTTCTTTAGATTTCCTTGTGACCATAAGGAATTGTGCCTGCAGCCCCATCCCCTTCCCCACAGGAAGCAGTTTAGCTAAGCCAAATTTAAGCAGAAGAGAGGGCATTTGACTGAGGGCAGCACTGGCTACCTGAACTGCTGTTTCCTCTCCTCTCAAGAGGAAAAAAGGCAGAAGTTTGACAGAATTTGACAGTCATCATATAGGAGCTGGTCAGTCAACATTTCTTTCATGACATCATGGAGAATGATGTAGTATTATCAGAGATATCACAAAGTTGTTTTGAAACTAAGACCAGTATTGTAGCTGGATAAAAGCTGTGGTGTGGTGATCTCCTGCATTCCATTAAGAGCTAAATGCTTTCGGTCTCTTTAAAGAAATCTGAGCTGAGCTGTCTGAACTAAGCTCAGGTAAGTCTCTTTCTGCCCATCTCCCAAACACTGCAAGCTAGAACCAGCCTGGAACCTAGCTGTCTTCACAGCATACATACTGCAGATGTTCAGCATGGTGGAAACTTTTGGTTCATTTTTTTAACTGTGTTTCCAAACAGTTTAGCTGAAAAAAAAGTCTTTAGACTGGATCTGTTTTGAGAATACGACTGCTTAGTGGGCACATAAGTGATCTGGTATGTATCAGCCTTTTCTCAATTACTATGCAAAATTCATTTTCATTAATAGGCTAGCACTCACACAAGGCAATTTGCATGTGCCCTAATGCATATTAGTAAATCAAGAGGATTTCAGTATACCGGTAAGGTTGTTCAGTGTTCTATGCTGATTGCCACCCAGTGGAAAAAAAAAAAAAAAATTTCTTTCTGACAATTCATTTTACCAGTTCAGCCTGTTGCCTTTACTGGGAGAGCTGCTAGAAACTTCCACATTCCATAATTTTAAATTACTGTGGCTTTCCTAAACTCTTTGATTATTTTTCACTGTGTGGGATCAGTCTCTGACTGTGCCTTCTGTGCTGATGTGAGGTGTGCTGAAACAGTTTTCTGTTCCTTTCATCAGATCTGTTTGAGAAGAATGACAGCTGTAAACTGGCAACCTAATTTTATGGCAATTGAAAAACATGTCATTCAATATTTCTCTACAGTCAACTCAATACCACAAGTTTTTCTAGTCACTTATATTTGCTGTTTAATTAACACATGTATAGTGTAATTGAAAGATGAATATTTGTCTATCAGTGCAGCATCCAGCTCTGTCTGCTGCATGCCTCCTTATCACACATCCCTGGAAAGAAACAAAGATTTATTCCATACAGGAGTCTTATTTGCTAAAGTTTTCTGACTCTGGGCCAAAACCAGAGGTAAAAGCTTTGCTGAATAACAGGCAAGCTTCCAAACCCTGATCTATCAGGAACAGAGGGCCCAAACCAAACACCTTTAGAACAGAGGCTTTCCAGCACTTTCAACTCACGGACAATCAAGCCCATGAACTGCAAGCTGCACTCCAGGGGCATAGGTATAAACTAAGGCAATGCAGTACAAATTCAATGAGTTCCTTTTAATATTTGTTGAAAACATACAACTTCAGTAATGAGCTTCACAATTTGAAGACAAAGGAAAGTACTGAACACTTTTTCTGTGTGTTTTCTTTAAAAAGGCAACAAATTCCGTTTCTGGTAATAAGATTAAGTGGTTCAGTCAAGAATATTTTTGAGTGTTTCAATGTCTTTTTTCTTTACAAAGGTAGAAAGCCAACACTGAATTATAGGGTGAAATATATTCTATGCCGTGGTTTTAACAGTTTTGTTTTACATGTCTGGATTGTCTTAATGCCAGGAAATGTCACTTGTGGTGAATTTCTAAGACCAGGTGGCACTAGAAATAGCAGGATTCAGGACATGTTCCAGCAAGCTCAATACCTACACTCTACAGACTACACATATGCAAGATACATAGTTCAGCCTAACTCAGAAAAAAAGAATTTCAGTCTGATTTTGAACATATAACAAGATGACGGCCAACATTTTAATTTCCCTTATCATGTTAAATTTAAAGATCTCTTATTTCAGATAAAATGGATCAGAAACACTGCTATTGCATGCTACATTTTCAATATTCTATATTGAATTTGTCCAAGGCAAAACTTAAACACTATTTCAAAAATCACAGGGATGTCTTCTCATGTTTAAATCTTTATTTCTCTTTGACAAATGCTGATGGTAAAGCTCAGGAATAAAAGGCCAAGTTACTGTTTTAATTCACACAGAAGATAGCAAAGGAATCTCATTTTAGCCGGTTTCTGATACAATGATTCATGAGAGACACTAGATCAGAGCAATTTAATTTGAGAGCATTACGCAGAAACATTATTATTAGCTTTTTTCATTTCTTTCTTTTTTTTCTTATTCTCTGTGTATATAATCTATGTATCACATTTATCAGCAGAATGTATGTTTTTTCTTATGCATTGCCCCCTCATCCCAAATGATTATTACGTTGCTTTGTGTTTCTGAGTGTTAGTCATATGAAATGTCACTAAAATAATTTTGCTTTTCCTGTCAAAGGAAATGAAAGCAAAATGACAATTACTTTTCCAAGTTGTAAAATTGTATTTTTATTGACATGAAGCAAGCTAAAGCAATAACTCCTGATGATGTGCTAATAAATAATATATAAGTTTATATATATTGGGCCTCTCCTCTTTTTACACCACTTCAAATCTGGAGTCAGCATATTTATAAATAAGAGAAGAATCTGAGCCACTATGTGCCTATGAATTATGTATTACTGGCAAGCAAAATTTTAATTTTTTGCATACAGATCTGCACTGATGGGTGTAAATGAATAATGATGAAATGTCAGAAAGTAAGTAAATCTTTCTCTTAGAATAATGATAGGACATCCTCTGTGCCAGTATGAACTCTGATACAGTCAGATCCTCCACTGTCCTGGAAAGTGTTGAAGCCAGCAAAGTTTTAGCAGGCATGCCAGCCAAGGTTTCTCACTTATTCAAGAGATATGTACAACCTGGAAAAAGCATCTGAATATTCTCTTTCCTTCAATCCTTTCTTGAGCTAGGAAGTTTATGATACAAACATAGTTAAGGATAGTGTTATGACCAGCATTAGATTCAGATCCTTCTGATTCCCTAGCCTGATGAAACACATCCATAGATGTGTTGCCTAGAGCCCTGCTGGGTTCACGTTCAGAGTCAGGCTCAGGTTTCCACTTCTGGATTCATGATAAAACACCTCCACTATGACCTTCAGGAGGAAACAAGCATCTGACTCCTCAAATCATGCTAGTTTTGAATGTTCTTCCCTGGTCCCTCAGGAGAAATGGACCTGCTCCAAATCTCCTAGCAGGTAGACCTAAGTCCTGCCAACTGTTCTTGCTATCTAGAGAGTAGCGATGCAAGTCTGACACCCCAGGATGAGTCAGAGATGGTGGCTGCTGGAGCACATTCTTATTAGAATACTAGGTCTGAGGGTTGGCAATCCTGAGAACAGAAGAGGACATGCCAAACTTTGAAGAAGCCTTGGCATGTTTACCAAAGTACCACCAGTTATTTTACCTGCCCCAGAAGGGTGGTGAATCTGTTCTGACCCGATAAAATGGTCAACCACAAATTTAGCTGCTCTTTCCTGTAGGCAATCTATGTCTTTAAGTGGATCTTTGAGGGTTTGTGTTTAACTGCAGATAATTAAAAACAATAAATAAGGAAAAACTATATGAATCATAGTGGAAATGAACTACCTTTCCTTTAGACTAAATGGATTTTTGAGCTGAAGGGTAAGGCAATGAATACAGAAATATTACCTAGTCCTAGTTCTGTACTTCTTAAGATTTGGTTACACGCAAAAAGTAATTTCTAAGGTAAAGTATGAACTGAAAATACAGTTGCTGTTGCTGCATCATCCCTTAAGAATCGGCTTATAGATACATGGATAACTCCAGAGATACAAGTGAGAGTAGAGGGAAATCAAATGGAAGGAAAATTACTTTTTGTTTATTTCCTTTTTCATTTTTGATCTTAAATAAATTAAATGTTTGGTCTTTAAAAAATTAAATGCTATGTAATTACTTGAAAGTCAGACCTCTGATTAACTTTCTTGCTGGTAGAGCATGGCAAAGAATGTACCTAGCAGCCCATTATAAAATAAAAATATTTCAGCACATTTGTAGCCTGATATTGTTTGAAATGTACCTATGACCAGTGGATGCTTATTTGTTGATCTAACGTATTTTTGCAAGGAGACAGTTTTACCAGGTTACAGCTTGAGTTATGTGAGCGTGAACTTGGGTTTACTCTATCATAATTTTGGTCCTCCAGATTGACATACATTTGGTCTGCTGCTGATTAGAGATAACATGGGTGACACAGGAATGAGTGCAGCTCCCCCAAGAGCCTGCAGCAGTACCTGGTATCCTCTGGTGCTTAGAGCAACAAGTTCTGTGTTCATCTGGCCTCTGCTGCAAGCTACTTTTAAGACCTGGATTTTGGGTCTTTCTTTCTTCAACACTTTCTTCCTGTTTACATACACACACTCACCCTCCGTGCCCCCTCAACACCACCAAACAATTTTTGTGGTGACTGCTATAGAGGGAAATGTGCCCTGGTAGTCAGGGTGTGCAAATGCTCATTGATTTACTTCTACATAATAAGCAATTTTCCATAAATTCCAGGGTAACTGGTTTGTTCTGCACGTTACAAATTGGTCTATTCAAAGCTGGCTTTGTTACTACAAACTAACATAAGATAAAACTTTCCAAAGTGTACCATCTGCATTTCATCAGATTAGCACTTCCAATTCCTCACAACTTGTGTGAGACTCCACTTCTTGAATCCAATTAGATGAAAAAATATCTGAGGGAAAAAAAAAAAAAAAAAAGAAAAGCATTGTTTTTAACATGAAGCAGAAAACAGAATAGGCACTGAGGGATGCAGCATTTCCTCCTCTCAGATCTTGCTGAATCTGAATTTGCAAAAATCAGTGTGGAAAAATGCATTTGTTGTGCGTAAAAATTTCACATCATTGATGTAAAGAGTTAGAAAAAATGTGTAACTAGATTTTGGAGGCTTCCAAGGGCAACGTTGGATAATCACTATCTAGATGTTAATCTGGCATAAAACTTCACATAGCAGAGACAGGGTTTTTTGTGCCTGCTTAGGATCCAGCACTATGATATCACTTAGTAAATAAGGAAAAGCTCGTTTAGGATTTGGATCAAATTTTGAATCATGCCATAAGCTATGTTTCAAGCAGTAACAAGTAGCTCAGGCAGACTGGTTTTTACAGATAAATCTTCTATGCCATAGGCCGTTTGGCGTACCTACCTGTGGAGAAATATAGGGCTTTAGAGAGTAGAGATAGAACTCCAATAGAACGGCAGGGTCAATAGTAGTGCCCAAACAGGGATGTAAAACAGGTGAGATTCTGTGGCAGGTTCATATAATCTTCCATGCATGTATTTCCCCTTGCACATACTTTGAGAGATGAAAAAACCATAGCACATGCTGTGACTGCCAGCTCTTGTGATATTATTGCAGCTCACACTATTTGGTGTTTTTCTTAAAGCTTGGCATTCCTTGAACTATTTGATTACATGAGAACTTCAGCTTATATGTCAGAAAAAAAGAACAGCGCTGTGTGGCTATCTAGATGCTCTTGTTGCAATGACAAATCGCAAATATACTGTAATTAGTGTGTTTTAGAGTCCTGGAAGACAGAAGACGAAGGGAGGCATAGTGGCAGTAGCAGAGGTAAAACTTTAAGAAACAAGAGACAAGTTTAAAACAATTTCTGACTCATGCAAATCTCATCGCTTTCGGTTGCTTGAATCATAACTTCTGAAAACTAAGAACTGACAACTCTGGGAATTTGCATTTTTCTTTCATTTTAAAATGTGATCTCAAGTTCTTGGGGTCTGAAAGCAATATGACATTTACATGTTCTGTCACCAAGCAGGTGGAAAAACACCGTGAACTTCCCTGAGCCTTGGCCAGAGCTGCTGCTGCCCTCCCTCCAAGGGACAGTCCCTGCACGACAGTCACATGGGACTCTGAGGGATGCATGGCCTGGCACCAAGGAGGCCTTGCAGGGTCTGACAGGGTGAAAAGAGAGAATGGAGGGGTTTGGTGTTTCAAGCCTCCTCCTTAACTGCTAAAGCTGCTCCTGCTTCATGTACAGAACAGTCTTTTGTGAATGTGTTTTGGTTTTGCTGCTGTTTGATTTCTCAAAGGCTGAGGACAGAAAGCATACTCGCCTTTCAGAATAAGGGAAGAAAACCCTTCTTGGGGATTTTGCCAGCCCCTTGCCCTTTAGGGCTGCCCACACAGGCTCAGAGTCACACCAGGCAAGCGGCTTCAGGGACAAGCTAACTCCACAGAAAAACCCAGATAGAAATTTCCTCCCAACTAATTTAGCCAGTAGGTCCCTGCTCACACCTGAACCTTCACAGCAGCCCTGCACCCATGCCCCGTGCCCACAGCCGACTGTGCCTAATAATCCCGGGTAAAGCCAGATAACCTCATTAACTCTCCTTTGACGTTTTCCTCAGGCAGAGTTCATTATCCCGGTTTTCATCACTTAAAGAAACAGGCTGCTGCAAGGGAGCTTGCAGGGCAGGCGATGAGAAGCAATAGGTGAGGTAAGTCTGTGAATTTACTGCCGAAGGAGAAGCTTTTTCTTCTCATCTCTTTTCAGCGTAGTGTGGGAGAGCCGCTCCCATCACATTAGTGACCAGTGGATTTGTTAGGAGCCTTTTCCCAGTGGCTAACAGGAATCCTTCCCAATGTACGGTTCTCCCTCTATAATTCAGAATATTCCTCTCACAGTTCCTCTCAGCGACAGGCACACACTGCCACCAACAGATCAAATGGATCCTTATAATAAATTGGAGGGTTTTAGGGTAAGGCAAAACTATCACGTTCACCTGATTTTTAATAAAATGACAGTTTCTAGGATGCTGCACTGTGATGCTTGCAAACCCTTAACTATAGCTGATTGAGATTTTTCTGTCAAACGATTTTTTGAGCAAAAGTACAGATACTCATAGAAAATTCTGATTGTACTGCTCCCTGAATCTCTGCTGGGAAACAGTTTAGAAAGATTTTTGTTTCGCTGCTTTTGCTGTTAAGAAATTGAATGTTTCATTTTGTTGAATTTAATTCAAACCATTTAAAATAATATATTAAACTGTCTTTCTCTGCCAGAGTACAGCCCCGTAGAAATTCACTGCCACCTGTGTTTATGGCCCATCTTGAATGAAGGAGATATCCCTCTAACACATCTTAACTTTTCATCTGGTCAGGCTATAACAGTGCAGCACAAAACATACAGTTCAGTCAGGAGATCAGACCATAGTGCAGAAAATAAGCATCAGTTCTCTGAGACGTGTGGTGATGCTTTTGATCAGGCTGTTACTGTCACCATGAGTCAATGTGTCATTTGTGGAAAAGCAACAGTTCAACATTAAATACTATACAATACTGAAATATTTTTTTTCATAATTCCTAAATATGTATATATTTCTTTAAAACAACATTTGATTCCTTTTTTCTGGCCTTGGCAAATTAAAAGCATCCTGAGATGAAATGCATTTTGAGAAATACTCTATCCCACCTAGAGGTCCATGTCTGGTACTATCCTAAATATTCAGATTCTGGATATCAGAAAACTATAAAATTCATATACGTAGTCATGGTTTAACCCCAGCTGGCAACTAAGCACCATACAGCTGGTTGCTCACTCCCACCATCCTATGGGGGAAAGAATCAGGAAAATAAAAGTAAAACTCATGGGTTGATATAAAGACAATTTAATATGACAATAAAGGAAGAAAATAATAATTAATAATGGTAATAATAATGATAATAATAAAATAGTTAGAATATACAAACCAAGTGATACACAATGCAGTTGCTCACCACTGCTGACCGATGCCCAGTCCGTTCCCGAGCAGCAATCCCTGGCTAGCTTTCCCCCCAGTTTATATACTGGTCATGACATCATAGGGTATGGAATATTCCTTTGGCCACTTTGGGTCAGCTGTCCTGGCTGTGTCCCCTCCCAACTTCTTGTGCCCCGCCAGCCTTCCTGCTGGCAGGGCATGAGAAGGTGAAAAGTCCTTGACTCAGTTGCATTACATAGCAACAACTAAAAACATCAGTGTGTTATCAACAATATTCTTCCTAAATCCAAGCACAGTACTATAGCAGCAACTAGGAAGAAATTTAACTCTCTCCCAGCTGAAACCAGGACACTTATCATGATTAATTACTGGCTCTGTAAGTTACAGGATGCAGAAAGGAGAGAATCTGTTCATGATCTAAGTTCAGGTGTGACAATAGTTTGTGCATTTTAGCTGGCTGAGTTTGGTTTCTATGAGAATCATGGCTGCAGCTGTGCTAAAAACATTCTGTTAGAATGCGATATACCCTGAAACAAAAAGGGTTCTTTCACTTTCCAGGATGCAATTAGCATGGATCAGTAAAGAAAGCAATAACTGCTCGAAGCTTATTGTCATTTTCTAAGTTACTCATGGTTGAATGTCAGATATATGGCAGAAAGAAAGCAGAGCAATTCATTAAAAGAATTGTACTCTGTCTGCTAAAAACAAAACACTCAAAACCTTTTGCTCACATGGACTGTGAAAACACAGAAGAAAATTAGACTCTGAAGCAGCAAAATTATACTGTAGTGTTATCCAAAGCCATTCATATAAAGACTTGTTTATGATAGCAAATTAAATACTATTGTTTTCCAACATTTCCCCATACCTAAAATAATACATCTTGATAGGATAAAAGAATCTTGTTTTGCCAAAAGCGTACTAGAACTTCTTTCAGCTGAGAAAACAATTAAAGTCTGGTTTGAAATGGGGGCTTTTGTCAAGCCATACAAACGGCAAAGTATTTCTCACAGTTGTTAGTTGCTGTGCAGCTGAAGAGGGAATAATCTGTCATGTCCTTATTATTTTCAAGAAAGCAGTGAAGCTGTTTTAGGAATATTTAAAAGTAAGATACAGTAAAATCGTTTGAAATTTGAAAACATATCACCATTCCCTGCTGGCAGCAATAATGTTGCCACACGTAAACATTGTATTATCTACATAGGTATTATATTTGCTTCATTACTTAGCGAGTTCATATTCACAATGTAGCATTCCATGCTAAAAGTTATCACTTTATTTCCAAGACTGCAATGTGTAAGTTTTCAAACTTTTTCTTCAGATCCTTCAGAATTACAGGGGATATTTCACTCTGTCAGCTTCAAATAATAGATGGGAATGCTGAGGCATATCCCACACAGCCATACTGCCCATGCTGACCCAGAAGGAATCTTTGACTATTTTGCAGCTATGAACAGATCCTTTGTATATTAGGAATGGACTACCTAGATAAAAAGTTTATGTTTAAGGTTGGGAATGATGAAGACAACCAGTTTTCAGTAACTGAATATCTATTTCACAATACGCTAAAAGACATTTATGTTTTAAAATAGCAACTTATTTTGTATGAGGTGAAGTGTATGACATAAAGCATTCGCTGATGGATAAACTACAACAAGGAATTGATGACAAATCATTTAGTCATAAATATGACTGAAAGCACCCTTGGCAAAGCAGAACAAACAGCAATGCCATTCACTGTGCTGTGCTTTGGTTCTTAGATACCTAAGTTCACATTTCACTTCTGCAAACAAAATATTTTAGCCTGATTCAGCCACTTCCTGATTAAACTTTACAAAAAAAAAAAAAAAAAAAAAAAAAAAAAAAAAAAAAAAAAACAAACAAAAAAAAACACAAGACAAACTTTTCCGGAAGTTCTTAGGCATTTTTAAAGAGATGGAATTTGAGGGAAAAAAATCTGAATATGGGCAGCATAATATTGTACTTAGGGAATGACAGACTGAGCAGTGACTAAGCAGATAGATATTTAAGAAGTTTGATAAAGGGTATGATTTGATATCTTACTTTTAAGTTTTACTTTTCTGTCTTCAGGTTTTGAAAATCAATGCCCTATCTCACATTCAAAACAATGCTAAACATAATGATTTCTATGTTCATACAGGACACCCTGACAGTTTGGCAGGATTGTGTTAATTGTTGGTTGTGCTAGGGCTGAAACCCAAGTCAAAGTCAATTCCAGTTACACATTTCAGGAGTTCTATGTGTTGAGTTAAAAACACTAAAGTTATATTGAAATGTATGGAACCTAACCATAAGGACCACTTTAAACAATAAATGTAAGTTAATGGGTTTTAATCCTATATTTGAGGGCAGAAGAAAAAATAAAATTGAGTTCAAAATGTTGTCTTTCATGTATTGTTCTTTCTTCACAGACCAACCTAGGCCCAAGAAGGTGGCTGTCAGAGACAGTAACCTGCTAGGGCTGACAAAAACCCTAACTTGTCACGATTTGCCTATATCAGAGACATGTAAGCAGACACCTGATGTTTTTGAATGAGGATGGGGTGAGACAGAATGTCTTCCAGGAGCATTAGACATGGGTGTCTCCCAGCTCTATCCTTTTCCCCTCTCCCTTTCCTCTCCTGGTAGGAGTGGAGTCAGAGTTCAATTTTGCCTGTTCTGTAGAGAAACCACTCTACTTTTTTCCTATTAATTCTTCGTTCAAGGACTTCATGAGAAGTGGGATATCGTGGATTATAACCTTATACCTTCCACAGAGTGTCCTGGATCATGCAGTGAACCACCCAGCCTCTCCTGAAGAGTCTGTTCTGAAGGTCTTATGCTAGGAAGTGGGGAAATAACAGCCCTTTAATTTTTCAAACACAATAATTGAGAGTTTCACAAATTCACTTAGGCAGAACCATTAATACAACTGCCTCTGTTATTATCAGAGCAAGTGTCATGGGCAGAGCCACCATCTTTCAGATTGCATAGGCCAAATGAGCTTGACATCGTGGTCTATAACCATCAGGTCTTCTCCCTTCCGGACTCAGTGGAGCTTGGAAATTCAGATTTTTAATCTTCTGCAGCTAGTAGGGCTGTAAACTGGCAAAAATGTTTCACGTACCTCTTCAGCAAACAGTTCACAGAGATGGTGTGTAATATGCTAGGTATTAGAGTGTCCTCAGGCCCCTGAGTTTGGCAGCATCCTGAGTCCATGTTACAGAAATACTGGGATCTGGACATGTACTTTCCTCCATTCTATGTCTTAGTTCCTGTATGAAGGCAAGGAGCATGTCCCCAGTCCACCCACAGCCCTGACCTGGCTATCTGTGAGCCTCCAGGAAGCACTGCAGTGCTAACCTTTATGTGCGGGCACAGGACTGTTTCTGCTTTCTACTGCCAATATTTACTAACTTAATTATATAAAGTTAGTACAAAACCTGTTCTCTGACCCGATATGTTCTCATTAGTTTCAAATGTTAAGACTTTTTTTTCCACTTAGATTTTTGTATTTTAGTCTCTAGATTAATCGATGTGAGAAGAAAGCTATGGTTTCAAAGACAAGCACTCCAGTAGTAGGAAATGTCAGATTTAATGCTGTCTGTACAGCATTAATTTATGGCCTTGTGCATGTGCATTCTGATACAGTCTTTAATTATATAATCATTTGCCTCATGCAGTGCTCTAAATGAACAGTGAGAAGAAAGGAAGGACTGCAGGTAGGCTTGTTAAGTTGGTACTCGGGAGGTTTGAGGCTAAGAATCATTACGTGCTATTGTATAAACTCTGTATTAATTCATTCACCTAAAAGGCCAAGTCTGGGTGGCAGGGGATAACTTCCTTTGACATTCCTTAACTTTTATGTCCCTTCATCTTGCCCAAGATTTCGGGGTGGGGGGAGGTGTAATATAAGTCTTTATTATATCTATTATGCAGGAGATCCACTGAGCTGAGCGGTATACAAATCAAATTTGTAGCAACCAGTTATCTTTATCTATCATACCTGATAAGACAGACCTATAAAGTTAATATTCATCTCTTTAATTTTGTTGTCCTTTCTTTTTTTGTCTCTATGTGTCTTCCCTTACAGCTTTATCACATTTTTTTTCTCTGTATCTTAACTAGATGTTTGGCTTTGATGGCAGATGACAGTTTCTTTGTAGCTGGAACTGCATTTGACATTGTTGTATGACCACTGCTATGTCTCTTAAGACTGGTGTATACTTGTTTTTATGTGAAACTACCTGTCTTATGTTCCCCCCTGAGTGGAATTTATGACTGCAACTATTCAATTGCTTGTCTGTCTCTATTTTAATCACTAGTCTGACTCCAAAACATCATGCAACTTTTTGGGGTTTTTTTTCTACAAGTCTCAGAACTTTATTTTTATTTATGCTTTCTCTGTTCTGCTCTCCTCTATCTAGCTAAAAGTGATCATGTGATGTAGAGTCTGGAGTTCAGGACTGGACATAGGCCTTCCAAATATATGCCAATACTTTAACTACATCCATCACATGCAAACCCGCAACATAGAGTTCATTGCCCTGCCATTTTCCTTCTGAGACCATTTGGTCAAGAACACTTTTCTGGAAGGGGTTCTGGCTCATGAAGCCACACTAGTCTCAGGGCTCTAACAATAGGTGGGAACTGATTTTATATTTGGGGACAGAAAAGAGATAGAGAAATTATTGAATCTGTAAAGGGTTAGTTCTATTATCCAGGTTAATTGGTATCAGAGGCATAGCTTTGCAGGGGGTTGTGTCCCATGGAACCTCTGCCTCATATTTATTCCAGTTTCTGCCAAAGGTCCTGGGCCTCCCAGCATCTGAAAGTGAGGTGTGGGTTGTCTGCACTTAACCTGCTGCCTTTTGGTTTGTTGGTACTTGCAGACCTGAACTACCTCCTATGGTCTATACGGCAAAGTACGAAAGGAGGACAGCTGTCTCTGCATTTGAGCACAACTGGTCCTACTGAACCTTTGATGAACTTGATTCTGTTTTCAAAATGGGCATTTACAAAATTTTATTATACATTATATTCATATTATGGGATGATCAGTTATTTACATACTAGAAAGGATGTACTTGGTAGTATTTATTGTGAACCACCGCACATATTAAATGGTACAGTAAATCATTTTCAAACAGTTATTAAAATAGCTGTCATATTACCTCGTCTTCCTGAGTGCAGCGGTCCCAGGGTTCTGCACAGCTCTCTCATGCCTGCTCTGCTGGGACAGCAACAGAAACAAGCCATCTTGTGTATGGAGGAGGCGGTAAACATCTTAAGCAGGCTGAACTCGGGACATCCACTGCTTGTGTCAAGCAGTCAACTAAGAACATCAGACAAGCCATTGCCTGTCCATGTGGGCCCATGCTCCTAAAACACATTCCTTGGGTTCCTCTGATATAGCAAGGTTCATTACAGCAGTAACTTGGTCTCTTTTATATCATACGCAATATATCGGTCAGGTTGACACTGGGAAGGGAGCAGTCATTTGACTCTAAATGGTGGTCTGAAGATCATTCCTCCTGTGCTTTTTCCACTGATGAGACAGGAGACATTCAGGTATGAATAGATTCATTATTTTGCAGTAGAAGCCATTTCCCTGAGGGTTTTCAGTGTCAGGCTTTAATCCCCTGTTGGCACTCTATGAGATAATAGAAACCTCTTACATGGCTGCATGATATACTTGAAAACCACTGAGAATAGTGTATTCTCCATCTCCATTCTTTTAGCTTCACTTTTCTTGTCACTTATAATAGGGTCTGTGCAGTTAAAAAAATCCCATGCAATGAATGAGAATACTTCCCCACACATTATCCTGTTCATAGTAACTTCCAAGCTTAAGAAATAAGATGATACTGGTCACTGAAAATAACACAAAGGAAGACGCAGTGATGGAGTTTCTTCTACTCAATTCAATTTATCCAGCTTGAATTCCATGTGAAAAATGTTGCTATATCAACTTACAGAGATAACACATCAGCTCCAGTATAATCTTAATATCAGCAAAATGTAATTCTGCACAAACTCAGTGTTGTTATTTTTCCTCCTCTTTTGATGTTTTATTAATAGTTCTAAAGGATGTAGCAAGATCTGAAGCATCCTTCGAGCTTTACTCTGTGTAATTTTTCTCACAAATGTCTTTTATTTTTGATGCACCACCCTTTAAACTGAGGTGTGGTAAAATGCAGTAGTGAGCAACTCAACATCACAGAAAGCAAAGGATTTGAGAAGTCAGCATGAAGTGGACTTTTCTTGTAGGGTGGGAGGTGAGAAGCTCTGAACCACCAGATTGCTCAGTATCCACTGTGAAAGTCATAGCAAAAGACATTTTTGGACTCAGTGATCCTTATGGTCCCTTCCAATTTCAATGAATCTATATTCTATGATTTTTAAAATCTTAACAGACATTTGCTGTCACTTCATTGGTTTTGGTTGACATTGCTGGATTGGTTGCTCATAACAAAATCTCCTGAAGAAACAAGGGTGTCCGGCACTTTATTCTCTATTCTGTACCGCCTCATGTGCTTTTGGTTAATGTTAGGCAGTAGTAAGCATGTTTTCTCATAAATGACCCTGATACACCATTTTTTAAAGTGCCCTACACAGCTTAAAGGAGCACCTTGTTGTATTTTAAGCTCATGGACACTAGTAGAATGATCCAATTACCAGGTTTTAAGGATACTTCACATCAGTAGAAATTAAATGTCTTATTGTTTGATAGTGATCTCTAACACCAGAGTAAGGTAGAAATAGGCAGAAACACATAATCTTCACCTCAGGGACCCTTAAACCGACAGTATGAAGTTTTTCTTCGAAACGTTTATCTGTATGTGTACTTTTCTCATAGCCTTCTCTAGTCTTCTGGTTTTGATCCCTGTTCCCCTGTTCCTATGACTCTTCAGAAAGGATGATAAAAAGTGGTATATTTTGAAGAAAAAATGCAAACAAAATGTTGGGATTCTAGAGGGCTTTCTGCGAGAGAATGGACATGTGAGCAATCCCGCGTGAGAACAAGACTGATAAGAGCCTCAGCCAAGCAAGAATGCAGTAAGGATGTGACTCTGACTGAGGGGGGAGAATCTCGACGAGACAAACAACCCCCGGAAGGGGTTGGAAAGGAAGAGGAAGTTCCACAAGGCAGGAAGCCTGGCAAGGCTGATGTGGCACTTTTTATCCAATCATAAGAAGGTTCAAAGCACGGGCTAAGTTAACTGTCCAGTGTTGAGGACTTGTACTGCATGTTACTCACGTGTGCGGGAGAACATTAGAAAAGGGCTTTCTTAGTTGTAATAAACGGGCATTGCTTGATCACATTGGTCATGTGCATGCTCAGCTCTCCCGCAACAAAACGCAAACTTCCCCCAGGATAGGGGGGGAAGCTTGTGGAAACTTGTTCCAAAACCTGAGAAAATATGAGGATCTAAAAAAAAAAAAAAAAAAAAAAAAAGATGAAGAAGAGCATCTTCCCAGGTGTTTGATTTCTTTGAAGTTATCCACAAAGCTGATAGACTCCATTCAGTGGTACTTTGTCCTCAGAAGTGAATGTGCAAAGGACGGAAAAAAAACATCCTTAGAAAAGCCCATCTGCTGTGTCTGTGAACATCTAACTTCAGTAGGGGCAGGAAGATGAGGAGCAAGAAGTCTCAAGACTTCCCTATGACCCTGGGTATAGACAAAGGGACATGAAGAGAAGTTCAGCCTGCATCAGATGAGCTGAAAAAGCAGCATCAGCTGGAGCCTTTAGTGCGCACCACTCCTATTGCAGAAAGGACATGCATCAGGGGAGCATACACCATAACACTCCATACCTAGATCTCCCTGAGGGCTCTTTGTAATGATAACCTAAATGGTCCATACCATTATGGCAGAAGGGGGCTTGGACTGTCAGGGTACCTTGCCCTAGTGGTTGGAAAGAGGTCCCAGGATTATTTTCGTTAGAAAAGAAGAGAGGTTCATTGTGCATGTCATTCAGAAAAGAATGTGGAGCAGAGATCTGGAGGAGGAGCACCATAAAATCTGTAAGGGGATGGGACTGCCTTCCCACAGACACTGCCTATGGACCACTCAATGGCAGGACGCATGCTAGGTGGAATACTGCATCTGACTCGGTACAGGCATTCTTGGGTTCTTATCTTAGGAAAGTGGTGATACTCGCACACACTTTCTAAATATTAAGTTACAATTACTTCAGAGACAATTCTGTGCAGAAATAAAATAAAACCAGTTATAACAACCTATGTTTACATCAGCTCCAGGAGGGTTCTCGGTCTCTGAATCAGTCAGTTGTGAAGCTGTCAGTCCTATTCCCAAAAGCTAGGGACAAATTTCTGGTTCAATGTCCTCAGGTTTGCCATCATTGAGGAGAATCTGGATCTAGAGATTTATGTTCCCTTTCACAGCCCAGCCTCCTTGGGTGCCTGTTCATGTTCACACTTTTCCTTGCTCTTCCCTCAGAGGAGAGTTGTGATGTTTCACAGATGATAGGCAGCAGCCTTGCAATGACATTGGCCACTTGGAACACCGTTGATTTCCCAGCTAGTGAGTATTATGTATTAACTCCTTTTTAAGTGGAAGGGCACCACAACTTATTTGCATAAAGTAAATATAAATACATTATCATCATCTCTGGCACTTAGGCAACTGCTAAGGTGAAT
Source organism: Athene cunicularia (assembly GCF_003259725.1). Classification (NCBI taxonomy): domain Eukaryota; kingdom Metazoa; phylum Chordata; class Aves; order Strigiformes; family Strigidae; genus Athene; species Athene cunicularia. The sequence continues at coordinate 101,765,904 of NW_020799095.1, read as the reverse complement.
GTTACTTTTAGGTGAATGTTTAATACTTTTCCTACCAGAAAGCATATCTGCCAATTTTTAGCTAATATTTGGTTGCTTCATACAGCCTACAGAACATTCCGTATTAGAAAATGACTGTTTAAGGGTGGGTTGTAATCAACAGATGTCCTGTAGGTTGTGGCCCATGAAACAAAGACTTTTTTTTCCTACACATTCCATGTGGTCACTTACCTCTCTTGGGGGTCAGAAAGCCAATAACAGATGTCTTTTAAGCCTGTACTGTTTTACTGATTAAAATTTTAATCCTCAAAGTTTTAGAAACCTTGTGATCCTGAACCATCCAGGACTCTAGAACAGTTAACAAAATCTGAAAGGGAAAAAGAAATCCATCCAAATTTCTACCATTCTCCTTTTGGAACAAGTCATAGACATTACATTTTGAATTCCCATTGCATAACCTCCCAGTAAGCCTCTGTCAACAACAACCTCTCTTTTATTTCTCATTTCCCACTTTGCATTTCCAAATCTTCTTGCTAATCAACTGGCTATTTACTTTGGGACATAAATAAATAATTAAAAATAGTTTACTTGTATGCTCTTTTGTGTTTGCAAAGTGTGTTCTTAGTGGGGATAATCACTGCGTCTAGCTTGCTCTTTTTTTCTGTTTCTTCTGTCTACTAAAATTCTTGGCAAGTTTTGAATTTTAGCTGTCAATACTACTTTGAAACATAACTAAGAAATAAAAGATGAAGGACTGACTCTGTTGCTATTATTATTATTGTTCCTCTGTGTCTTGGAAGAAATTGATTTTTTCAGCGATGATGAAGAATACTGAAATATTCTACCCTAATATGCAGTGTTTTCCTTTGTCATGTGAGCAGCTTCCTTTGACTGCTTCTATATTAGTGTGCAATAGCCATGATCAGGTATTTCTACTTGAGCATTCGATTTGGTTTAGATTCTATTCTCAAAAACCTGTATTTTTTTCAGAGATGTTGATTTCTTCAGTGATACCTGTATCATTAGCGGTTAAGAGGTAGTGTCGAGGTCTGCACACAGACTGTTAGGCACTCTGTACTGTGGTCTGCAGTCTCTCTGCCCCCTACCTCAGGCCAGTTCAAGTACGGCAAAATAGGTATTACAGAAAACAGACATATAAAATTGTATTGCTGGCCTGTTACTCTTACAGAAGGCATGAGGACCACTTTTGCAAAGGAACACATTTTTTTAAAAATGCAACTTTTAGTGAAAGAATTAGTACATAATGTGTTTCCACAAAAGTCAAGCTGGGCAAGTAGCACCCACACCTGGATCATATCTCTTAGGAGACCCTGATAGGGCCTGCAGAGGGGACTATGAGCATCACAAGAAGATGCATTGTCCCTTTTACACAGTCTGTGACAGGATAAATCCATGACTTTGCTGCAAAGGACTGTATTAGTCTTTAGCCTGTTGGAAGTCACTGCCCTAGCTCAGAGGCGCAGTTTTGATCGGTACCTTTCACCCAAGAAACATGAGAGCAATAGAATGCTAAAGGCCAGAGGCTGGCTAGTTTATCTGTCCTGTTATTCCATCTAACAGAAGGTCCTGACCCATCTGAATTTTGTCTTCAAAAGTTGTAGTTTCTCAGATAGTATTGATGTTGCACAAACAGCATTTCTTCTTTTTACCTGACCTGTACACACTGATTTAGCTTTGTCATTTTCACGTAGAGCTACATATTTCTTCTTTAACTCTCTATTTTAAAATTGCCCTAGTTCTTCCTTCCTTCCTTCCTTCCTTCCTTCCTTCCTTCCTTCCTTCCTTCCTTCCTTCCTTCCTT
>NW_020799095.1:101709718-101764053 GCF_003259725.1 Athene cunicularia | reverse complement strand
CCTCCCTCCCTTCCTTTCTACCTTTCTCTTATTTTCTCTTTCTTCTTTTACTTCTGTCTTTCTTCGACCTTACCTTCCCTTCCCTTCCACAGTAATAAAGATATTTAACTCTCTGCCTTGCTCTGGGAATAAAAAATCTGTTTCCATGCTCTGATGCAGCTTGAGTATTCAGTAAGCATTTGTTCTATGTTAGATGTAGCCCAGTAGATAAACCTGTATTGAAATCCTGACATTCCACTGGCTACATTATAAGTAAATATATTCAAGGTGATGCTGCATGCATACTAACAATGAATATTGTAGTTGTAGCCATAACAAGTAATTCTGAAGATGCTCATTTTTAACTTGCTGCTATACGAGAATGTTTTTGGGATAAAATTTTTAGTGTGCAGAAGGTCAGCAGACTGCATTTTTACCTACAGAACTGCTGAGAGTGAAATACCATGAGCCGAAGTGTCTATGAAATGTAAAATTTAAAATTACAAAAACAATCCTTATAAACAGAAATATTTTTAAAAGGAAATGCAAAACTGCAAAAAATATATCATTTTATATATCTGAACAGTTCAATTTGTTACTTTTCTTCTGAAGTCTACTGAAAAACACTTGAGGTAGAAATAAAAACTAGATCTTTCCATGTCAGACCAATCACTGAATCCCCTTCAAGTTGCTACTCCAGTTATTTTCAGAGTTACAGAATCACAGAATAATCTAGATTGGAAAAGACCTTGAAGATCATCCAGTCCAACCATTAACCTCACATTGACAGTTCACAACTACACCAGATCCCTCCGCGCTATGTTGACCCAACTCTTAAACACGTCCAGGGATGGGGACTCCACCACCTCCCTGGGCAGCCCATTCCAACGCCCAACAATCCATTCTGTAAAGAAATGCTTCCTAATATCTAGTCTAAACCTCCCCTGGTGCAACTTGAGGCCATTCCCTCTTGTCCTATCGCTTGTTACTTGGTTAAAGAGACTCATCCCCAGCTCTCTGCACCCTCCTCTCAGGTAGCTGTAGAGGGCGATGAGGTCTCCCCTCAGCCTCCTCTTCTCCAGACTAAACACCCCCAGTTCCCTCAGCTGCTCCTTGTATGACCTGTGCTCCAGACCCTGCACCAGCTCCGTTGCCCTTCTCTGGACACGCTCGAGTCATTCAATGTCTTTTCTGTAGTGAGGGGCCCAAAACTGAACACAGGAATCGAGGGGCAGCCTCACCAGTGCCCAGTACAGGGGTCAGATCCCTTCCCTGTCCCTGCTGGCCACGCTATTGCTGACACAAGCCAGGATGCCATTGGCCTTCTTGGCCCCCTGGGCACACTGCTGGCTCCTGTTCAGCCGGCTGTCAATCAGCACCCCCAGGTCCCTCTCTGACTGGCAGTTCTCCAGCCACTCCTCCCCAAGCCTGCAGCGCTGCTGGGGGTTGTTGTGGCCCAAGGGCAGCCCCTGGCATTTGGCCTTATTGAAACTCCTCCAGTTGGCCTCAGCCCACGGCTCCAGCCTGTCCAGGTCTCTCTGCAGAGCCTCCCTGCCCTCGAGCAGATCAACACTCCCACCCAACCTGGTGTCATCTGCAAACTGACTGAGGGTGCCCTCAATCCCCTCGTCTAGATCACCAATAAAGATGTTAAACAGGAGTGACACCAAAACCGAGTCCTGGGGGACACCACTCGTAACCGGCCACCAACCGGATTTTACTCCGTTCACCACAACTCTCTGGGCCCGGACATCCAGACAGTTTTTTACCCAATGAAGCATGTGCCCATCCATGTCACGATCAGCCAGTTTCACCAGGAGAATGCTGTGGGAAAAGGTGTCAAAGGCTTTGCTAAAATCAAGGTAGACAACATCCACAGCCTTTCCCTCATCCAATAAGCGTAGTCGTAGAAGGAGATCAGGTTTGTCAGGCAGGACCTGCCTTTCATAACCCCATGCTGACTGGGCCTGAGCATCTGGTTTTCCCACATGTGTTGTGTGATGGGACTCAGGATGAGCTGCTCCATCATCTTCCTGGGCACTGAAGTCAAGCTGACAGGCCTGTAATTTCCCAGACCATCCTTCTGACACTTCTTATATATGGGCGTCACATTGGCCAATTTCCAACCTGTCAGGACCTCCCTGGTCAGCCAGGACTGCTGGGAAATGATGGAAAGTGTCTTGGTGAGCACCCCAGACAGCTCCTTCAGCACCCTCAGGTGTATCCCATCCCATGCACTTGTGTATGTCTATGTGATGCAGTAGGCTACTCTCTCCTCCTGGATTGGGGTGGGGGGGGCCCTGTCATTCTCTCAGTCTCTGTCTTCTGGCTGAGGAGACTGGATTCCCTCAATACAACTGGTCTTGTTCTTAATGACTGAGACAACTCTTTATCTAGCTGGCATCTCTGTATCTTGTGATAACTGTCTGTTGTGACAGCTGTCCCTACATTTTGGTATTTAAGCATGCCTGATGGGAAGGCAGCAAATAAGGGACATGAAAGTCACTTGGGCATCTCAGTGGCTTAAATCGAAAAGCTCTTTAGGAGGCAAGGGTTTCCTGTTTTTTCAGGTATCAACATCCCCATCATTATGCTTGCTGTTGTGAGACATGTTAATATCTAATTGAACATGGGGTTTTGGAACAGGATGATTTATAATCACCACAGAATATGTTTATGGACATCAAGAGTATGCCATCTACATGACGAGGACCAAGCAGTTGGGTATGAAAAAAGAGTGGACATGAAATTTAATATCTTATAGCTTCTAGATGCTGTGAGGATGAAAGACACTTACTAGTCCCCTGTTTCTCACTAAAACTTCCCATATACATGAGAAGACACTGTGTATATTACTTTAGTAGTTAAACTGCAATGGAAAAAACAGCTATTCTTTTCCCCTTCAAGTTCTCCAAATGGAAAAGGTCAGTATTGACTGAATGCAAAATGATGATTGCTCTAAGTCGATATTTGAATCACCTCAGGATTTCCCTTTCCACTTTTTGTTTGAATAGATGTCAGACAAGGCTTAAATTACACAGATATGGGGAATACAGCAGAACTAAACAGTTAGTTGAATAAATACAAGCAGTAGCCCCTGAAACATTTATGTTTAACAGCAATGTAAGAAATGCACAGTAAGGCGGCTTTTTTGTGAGGCAGCTGGTAGGGTAACACAACAGAAACAGCTAATGGCTTCGACTTTTCTGCAGAGTGCCAACATATCTCTACAGTGTTAGAAAAGAGGGAAAGCCCAACCCTGAGAGCAAAAGCCCATTAAACTTTGCCGGGTTATTTCCTTTTCCTTTTCCTTTTCCTTTTCCTTTTCCTTTTCCTTTTCCTTTTCCTTTTCCTTTTCCTTTTCCTATTTGCCTTTCCTTTTCCCTCTTCCTTTCCCTTCTCCTTTCCCTTTCCTTCTCCCTTCTCCTTCTTTTCCCTTTCCTCCTTTCCCTTTCCCTTTCCCTTCTCCTTTCCCTTTTCCCTAAAAAAAAAAAAAAAAAAAAAAAAAAAAAAAAAAAAAAAAAAGGGCAGTGCATTCTAGGTTTCTAGGTAACAAAGACCTCAACTTCACAATCCATGAAAGACCAAGGTCATAATACTTCTCTTCTTCAGAATACTCACAATGTAGTGAGGAGGCATGATTACAGCACAGGAAGGAACACTAAATTAGATATAATCTGTCTGCTTTACACTTGTTTTTCACTTTCTGAGGCATGTTATGAAGTTACATCTCTGACTGCTGTAAACCTGTATCTTTTCATTTCTTAGTTCATTTATCTCTTCCTTCATACCTTTCATCTGCATCATTTCTTGGCCCGATTACCTTTTTTGCATTTTTTACTTTGTCTTTTCTTCTGCTTTATCCACTGAATCTTTCTCTTTCCCTTCATCTTTTCTCTCTCTCTCCTTTATCCCTGTTTCCCATACTGCATCTGGTTATCTGTTATCTGATATGACAATAACATTTTGTTCAGCAGAGTAGATTGCATAGAAATAATCCTATATGTATCTCTGCAAAAGGGGAAAAAGAATCACATCTTTGTTAAAATATTTTGTCTGTCAAGTTTGTAATCTAAAGTTTAACAAAAAATATCAGAATCACTTCTGCCTTGCAAAGCTTTTTACTCAAAAATGATGTAGTTCATTCTTTCTAAGTGCAAAATTTCAAAAGCCTGTACTGAAGTCATGTCTTGCATTTGCAATTACCTAAATACTTAATGGGTCAAGTTCACTTCTGTCAAGAGACATGTATTAGCCCACAGACCCTAAAAAAGCCAGTCTTGAAGAATTTTCATATTTACTGAGTCAGATTAATTATTTTTTTTTAATATGGATTCTCTCTCATAAAGTGATGCATAGAAAGTCAGTTCTAGAGTCAGTTGTTCCCGCAGAAGTCCGATTCACAATGAATCCAGAGAAGAGGAACATGGAAGGCAACAGTGAATAAAATACCTTAATGTGGCCACTTCACACAAGCCACTCTTCAGTGACATCTGAAATGAACTACAGCACTGTAGGTAAGTGTAGCAAAAAAAGAGAATAAGGTCAGTAGCTGAGTATAATGGTATGTCCCATGAGGCAAAGACAAAAAGGTTATATTTTGCTCACTGCTACAGTGTAGGCTTCCCAGAACAGTATCTGTGACCAAGACTCTGAGGTAAATCAACTCTTTGAAACTCAGCAAGCAAACACCTTCCACTGATAGCCAGTCACGGCTTGTCAAGCTCTCCATCCCCGTACATTGTCTCAGCATTTCTGATGGCATGTGATAAGAAAGGCAGTTTGTATTTTTATATTAAAGATGAGATCAGGTTTTGTGCATTTTCTCACTCTGGAATGCAGCCTACATGTATTTTTTCACAAAAATCCTCAGCCACAAATTCATCCAGTTTAAAAACCACCCCATGCCACTCTGGCTTGCAAATTCATTTATGTGCAGAGCTGTGCAAAAAAAAAAAAAGTTACTGCTGCACCAAAAAATAAAAAAACCAGTCATGTCACAGGTTGCACAAGGTGCAAGTGACTTCTATATTTCACAGAACAAAAGGCAGTTTTCAAAGGTGGAAAAGTGTCATCTTCACACACGAACAGTCTCAGAAAAGACCTTAAATTCTGGCATATTCCTGTTGCATATAGTTGATAGCACTTTGTTACAACTCCTGCAGTATCTGTGGATCCAGGATTCACACAATCTACTTGCTGCTGAGTTTGAAAAAGGTCTGAGTGTCTCCCGTGGTCTTCCAACTTCATTATTGTTGATGCTGTTATGGCAGCTGTGGCAGCACTCTACAGCATTGTTCATGGTCCGGGGTCCCTAGATGCATAGTGGTATATTTTGACACACAAAGCCAGCCAGATGCATTATAGCAAAGTTGAAATAGTGTCTTTCAATCACTAAAAGAACGTAATGTTGAGTATTTTGACCTGGAGCTGTTCTAGTCATTCCTTCTTTCAGATTACAACCTTGGGATGACAGCCTTGGATATACCTCCTGACTTAATATCTCTCCCTTCATTTTCACCTCTGACATGGGTCTGTGCATGGTGAGTGGACTTTCTTTCCTGAGATCTGATGGCAAATAGGCAGGACATATGCACAGTACTTTGTAGTGTTAGATTTGTTGCAGGTGTTGAAACGCACTGTACTTTGGCTATGAGAAAAGGGAGGGTCCATGGTACTTGTGATTTGGTGTCAACTGGAACATAAACGTTAAGTGCCATGGTATAGTCACCCCTCTTTGTTCCAACCTGGAATTAAACCATTCACAGGTGGACAAGGGGCAGCAGGTTCTGCATGAGCAAGCTGTTGCATTAGAACATGATGGAAAGAGAGGGGTCATAGGTGAGGAGAGTTTGGATAGAGTGTGTGATCTTGCAAAATGCCCTGCCACCAGAACCATTTGGACAGCCTGAGGAGCAGTAGGATCTCTCAACCTCCCTGTCACACACAAACTTTTCATCAGGGCTGGAGAATGAAGGTCTAATAGTAATGAAAAATACTCCAGTTATAAAGTTTTTCACCCATAACTACCACTATGTATAGGTCCATAAAGGAGAAAAGAATAAAAGACAAATCCAAACCATAAATAATGTCTTGCAAATACATACTTTGTTTTGCCAGCTGTAGTTTCACCTGTACATAAAAGCGGCATTGCCTTGGCAGCCTGTCGCTCCAGTGCTGCCACAGGCAGAGTCTCAGCTGGTGTTTTTCCACAGAATGACTTTAAATGGAAATCTGACCTTCCTCTGTGCTGAGGAAGGTACAAAGTTCACAGTTGGCGGTGTCTTGTATGAAACAGGTTCGGCAGACTTTGTCTGAGCTTCTTCCTGCTGTACAGATTTCCTGACAAAAACCAGAGGGATTGTTGTTAGTCTCTGTCATGGTTCTTAGAGAATGGTTGAGGTGAAGAAGGGTGAAAGAATGAAACTTCAAAGGAAAGACTTCCTAAGTCATCCCAAGAAGACATCCAGCAGCTCAGTTGGGATCATTATACTATCTACAATCTCGATATGGAATATAACATTTCTGAATGACAACACATCTGAGAAATTTGTCCTACCCAAGAGTAGTTTGTGAACTAACCACACAGATGCAGTCATATTATATGCAACAAGAAGGCAGCTATTTATCTTGCTGATAACCTCCAAGAAGAGAAAGAACATTACTTTTGGACCTTCTCTATTCCTCTGTGGGTTCATTTGTAATCTTCATATATGGACTTATGCTGAGGCATTCTTCAGAAAAGAGGAGATGATACTGAATGTCTTTTTAGTATTTTCTATTTTTATTTATGGGTACAGCTGAGAAATAATGGATTGGTTTGGAGAAGTAGTGGGATTTTTTTTCCTTTATTTGATCTTTTGGTAGTGAAATAACTTATTGGACATCTTTATCTCTAAAAGTTATTGTTGAGTTTATTTTTTAACTAATCTGTGGTCTTAGATTTATTTTCCAGTATTTTGTTTGGAATTTGTGCTATTCATAATGTGCTAGTCATTGATTTGGTTGTATTTTTTATGTATCCCAGCCCACAGAATGACAAATTTTCCAGCTGAATCTTTCCTTCTGAATATTTTAACATTTCATGCTCAAAGTTGGGAGGAAAATAAGTGCAAAAAATTTTTGAAAATAGTTTGTAGTGTACTTACACCATTTGTTTCATTCCATACTTGGAATCCCTATCACTGTGCAAGAGAAACTGGCAAAATTAGGTCTTAGATGAAACGAAAATGTATCTGTTACAGGAAATTTATTTTAAAATAGTAAAAGGAAGTAAAATTTATCTTGTTACATTACAGCAACTCTGTCATCTTCTGCAGGTGCAGACACATCCTCATTGTACCTCATCTTTCTTCAGATGTATGCTTGTGAGATGTTTGTTAGATAGCTATTTCTTAAGAGTATTGTGATAGATAATTACTCTGATGTGTTGAGCTTCTTATTAAAACACTGCTTAAGCACTTGTCAGTACATCATAAAATGAAAATCATTGTGTTATTCTGGACAATTATCATTTGACATATGCTGAGGATCTCACACTGGCAGTACTAAAACATTGCCTGAATTTCTTAAACATTCTGGATGAAATCTTTCATTCAGAAGTTATATTCATCTTTGTGGACCTTGTTATGATAGAGAATAAGGAATTCATCAGACATCTGATGAAATCAGTGGTTATATTTATTATATCACAAACAGAATAAAGTGTCAAGCAGTAACATACATGCTTAGTTCTTTAAGAACAGGGTTTGCAAAGCTAAAACTAGTTATAAGCCTAATCAGCTGGTATAAATAATACAAGTAAATAACAAAAAAAAAAAAAAAAAAAAAAAGTGTCAGGAAAATCTGAAGAATGTTTTATTTAATGTTCTAAAAAACCTATTTATCCATTATCTACATCAAGAAACCACAGGTAATGCTACAATGGTTGAAAACAAAAACAAAAGCGAAAACCTATTTTAGAGGAAAAGTGAAAGTAACTATGAAAATATATGTATATACAATGTGAAACCAAAGACAAAGTTTTTAATAATATATTATTTAGGAGCCAGAAAATTTATAGGAGAAGCCAAGGAACACATGGAAACCTACCAAACTCATAATTAAAGACCAGTTAAAAGAGATCTTGGACACTTGGAACAGTTTTTAGTTGTATTTTCTTGATTTCTCATATATATTTGAGAAAGAAAAAAAAAATCTAGGATTGCACTTCTTTGGGCAGCTGAGCTCAATGCTCCTGGGAGACAGTACAGGTCCATTAGTAAAAGAAAATTGTAAAAGCAATCAATAATCATGCAGAAAAGATGGGAGTGTTCAGCAAACATTTCTCTTCTGTAAGTATGAGGGGAAAAGGTGATAACTTTAATGTCTCAGATCATGATGATGAAATAAATTCCTTTTCAGCAGTAACACATTAAAATGTTAAACACATAGTAAAACTACAATATTCTGGAGAGGTTTTTTTTAACAGATGGGCATAGTTAACTTGAAATCCGCTTTTTAAAATGCTGACCAAGCTCTCTGGGCCAGGACAGTCAATTTTCAAAGAGTCTTGGAACTCAGAGGATGTCCCAGAAAACTGCAAGAAAGAAAACATAACATTTTTAAAAGGACAAATGGAGTGATCTGTCTTCATGTTGATAATCAACTAAATAATGCAACAACCAATTGAGGAGAGTTAATGGATGGTAATATAATTAATATCAATCAACATGGCTTACTGAAAATGAATCTTGTCATATTAACTTTTTTTAAAAAAAAAATGAAATTAGGCAGTCAACCTAGCACTACCTGACATTTGATGGGGAATAGAACACCTTAAATGGATTAAAATCTGTCTCACTGCTCAGTGACAAAACTTCTTTATAAACAAGTAATTATCCCTGAATGGCCATGTTGCTATCAGAGTTCACCAAGCATTCATCTAATCTAAATATGGTTTACATCCTGGCATAGAAATTTGTTCCTCCACTACCTGGGTAGCACAGGCAAAACTCTACAGTCTCTCCACATAGTACTCCAGAAACACACACAGCAATTTGTTACTGACCTACAGACTAGACCATGTCCCGTGCACAGTGCACCAGACTGTGTGGTGCTAGCGTGGTGTACCAGACCTTCTAGAGGTGGCAGGAAGAGAGAGCATGGAGAGATGCATTCCAAATTATAAAATCAATAAAATAAAACACTGTTTCACTTGAATAAAGAAAAGGAGTGGCACACAGAGATAAAAAACATGGACTAGATAGTAATCAAGAAAAGAGCAAATATCTGTTTGTTGCTTGGGAATATATGATCCATTTTAGAAGACAGTAATACAAGCAAAAACATAAGTAATCTGTAAGAGAGATATTTGGATGTATGAAACAGGTGATGTATGTAGCAGTTCAAGGTCATTTAACAGAGACTACGTTATTCCCATCTAGATGTGTGATTTTAGACTATGTTGTAGGTAGGACTGCCATTCAAGGTTTCCTTCGAAAACAGAAATTTCAGTCCTGAAAAGCAGGTTGGCCAGTGAGCACAACATTTAGGCAGAACTGAAAAATATAATCCAAAAGGGCTTGTCTGCTAATTCTAAAACATTAAGGCATAGTGTAAAACTCTTTTGAAAAAGTGTTTTCTGAATGAATGTTAAACTCCAAGGGGTTATCCAGGGAGCTATATATTACACTGACATTAACACCAAATGGGTTCATCTTGGTTAATGTTCTTACAGTGAATGCCAAAGCAATTCATCACGAGTGACTACATATGGTAAAGTATTAACACATTTCATCAGGAAAACATCCTTTGAATGTCATGGTTCCGGCACTTGGGACCTGAGAGGAGTTCAAGATGTGTGACACAAACCACTATCACATTTTCAAATGCTATCTTACAAGCGAGAGATTAATTTGGTGTCTGTTAAGAAGGTATGCAAATATTTGATTACTTGACAGAAGTTCACAGTGTATTCAGAGTGATCAGTCATGAAAATTAAAGGTGTGTAAATTTTAATAAAATATTTTTTTAAACTGAAAAGACCATCTTTCCCCAGAAATCACCTTTGAGAAGAAGTTTGTTTACCTGCCACCAGATATTCTCATATTGTCCAGATTTTAGCAGTGTTGCCTAAATTGAGAAATAAACTAATTCCAGAAGCAATAAATGCAAAACTGAAATGGGCAGCTACCACTGTCTAACCAAGAAGCAAGGGGAAGATCATTCCAGTGCTGTTGAGGAGTTGTTCCCATATCTTCCAGAGCTGAGGGTGAGTGCTGAACTCCAGGGTTGACCACCAGCAGATGCAGAAGGTGAGCCTGAGAGTCACCACTGGCAGTGCAAGCCTATAATCCTTCCTGTGAATGGCAGCAGATTGGCCTCACATTGGGCATCTGGCCCAAATGATGGGCTTCTTATTGAATAGAGTCACATATATCAATACGTATGTCCAGGATGGAGGCTGTGGAAAGAAGCCAGGTTTAAAGTGCATGGAGAAAGGATGGAGGAACTACTGACGACCATCATGTTTGCTCAGATTTTTCACTCATCTACACTGCCAGTGTATGTGGAAACCTTCTGTAAATTGTCTTCTCCCATTCACAATTGTGTGGATAAAGATGTGGTAGCTGGGGAGACCCTGAACCCCAGGAATAAAGTAACCACTTTAGCTCATTGATTGTCATGACATTACTCAAGAGCTCAGGGTGGCAAAAAGTTTTTTAGATGTTGCACATGCACCGTTCCATGACCTCCTCTTTACTCACAATAACTGTTAATTCACAGGGTTTGCCCCGAGCCAATGCACGAGTGTGGCAAGTTCTCTTTTCCCTGACAGAGGTTCAGGTCAAAGGAGACACATGTCACAACCAGTACTTATGGGTACACCTTTAAATAATTAACGGTATCAGGCTGTTGTTATGATTAACAGCAGAAAACTATTCCCATGGTGCTTATTCCCTCATAGTTCACAGGCAGACTCCCACTGTCATTCATGGCTGTCCAGATGGAGCAGCAGTTCAGGGACCAGACATAGCTGCTGATTCAGAAGCTATAGCAGCAGAAAATCCTTCAAGGGGTCCCTTGTTTCATCAGGCATATGTATAATCCTATAGTCTTTCTCTGAATAGAGCATATAAAAACTTTCTTGGATGTAGTCGGATTTGCATGAGTCATTATTGACGGTGCTGTGTGCTGGTGGCCTTGTGCAGCTCTGGCCAGTTTGTGCTGTCCTCTCTGATGAATCTAACAGGGCAAGTAGGGTCCAAAACTTATGAGCTCTTGGAATGCTTTCATACACTACATCTCAGCATGTATTTTTTCTCTCTTTTCTCTCATTGACCTTCTATGTTTTGGTAATTATTTCTCTATCCACACCCTATACCTGTAGAGCTCAGTTACGCAAACTCACAAAGAGGCTTTTATGACACAAAAGCTCTCATTTCAGATGCATAAAAAGCTTATAAGCATCGGAGTACATAGCAAGTCATAACAAGCACTCACAAACAACACCTTGAATTATTTTTACTGATAAATTACTATTTCTACATACTTAAAAGCACAGAAACTAACTGATGTAAGCAATGAGTAAATAAAATGCAACCAGGAAGATTGCATCCATGCTGAAGGTGAAAATATTTCATTTTAGATTCATTTACTTTCATTACAGAGGTCACCTACCATGTTTAGTTTAGGTCTGCCATGATGATATTACCTGTATACAGGGAAAGGAGGGTGGCAGATTAGAAGGGCAGAAGCGATGAAGAGGGAAAGGTAGGAAGGAAGGAAACTTCTTAGACATTTTCTGGCCCTTATTGAGCTCAACTCATATTATTCCTTGTTTGCAGAACACTTGAGTTAGCTTTTTCTGCCTCAGAAAAGGAAAATCTAAACTCCCAAGCCCTAAATCTACTTAGACAAGAAAAGCCAGCCTTATTTCAGAACTTTCCAGGGTAGTGTGCTGACCTTGGCAATGCAGCAACACCCATGCTTTTGAAGGCACAGCCATCCCTGAGCCTTCTTTTCCAGCTTAGGGGCTCCATGAAATCTAAGTTTTGAGCCAGGACTGAGGGAAAGTCACGGTATATGCTTCATGAGGGTTACTTGAAGCCAGTGCCTCAACAGTATGTTTTAAACTAACCTCTTATAAATGCATCTTGGAACACCTCCTCCACAGCATCTCAGATTCCCGTGGTCATGAAAAACAGGTCATGACCATTAAGCTGACAAAAGAGAAGCAGGATAGAGGTAGCTGTCCTTTTATATCCACATCTCTGAACTGACACTGAAGGGCTCCTCCATATGCATAACTTTCTATATTCAAAACGCCTTGCTTTTAGCTGTCCTTGGATAATAAAGCACTGGTGAGAAATTAGATATAAGATGTACATTTTGTCAAACTGATACACAGCTTTTCCTGTCATGCCAGGTTTGGAGTAACAATGACAGACAAAAAACTCCAGAATGTTCCTACTGCCCTTTAGCTGAGACAGGTTTGATTTCATGGTTTTGTTAATTATACAGGAGAAAAGATACCGACTTGCCCCCAGTGTAGTCGTTGATGAAACTACTGCTTTTTTAGGTGCTCTCACCAGAGTTTGGCAGCACCCTCTGCAAAAGATGTCATACACACTCTGCTCACAAATCTTCATCTGACTGCAATACATATTCATTATCACCAACAGCTTCAAGGGCTGTTGTTCTCCATTTTGGCTTAAATCACTTTGTGAAGAGGTTATGAGGAAAACTTGAATGATTTTCTTCTTTTCTGCTCCTAGTGCATAACAGAGTGCCCATAGCCTTGTTGGAAGCAGGTCTCCCAGGCATCTCCTTAGAACCTAGCACCTTTGTAACTGAAGCATAACATCAATGGAAAATATAAATGGTGCGACCAGCACAAATTCAGTATTTAGAAAGAGTCTCAGCTAGCTCCATCTGTGGACTAATGATCCCAGTGATTTTGCTGGTGTTAAGACTCTAGCCACACTCATGCATTCATTTCCTTTGCATTTAGTTTAAGCTGTAGTAGAGAAAAAATGGAAGGTTTCGTTATGCTCTTTCCCAAATCTGACCTCTTATCCCAGGGCCTTGTACCTATACCTGGGAAAAACATCCACAAGGGAGCATCACAGCTATGCTGGGAAAGGACACACGTTTCTGGAAACAGCTAATATAGCAATCTCATCTCCTTATTTTGTGGCCAGTTTACTGACTTGGAAATGCTCCATATTTTGGCTAACAGGAACTGAGTGTTTACATCATGTGGATGTACCAGGACTATCTCTGTCCAGGCTGGTTTGTCTAGACAGCACTGTGTCATGCTGGTGAATTAGCTCAGGACAGCAAAGTGTTACAACTGTTTCAGCCTGGCACTGTGCCTGAGGCAATTAATCTTGCTTCCTAGTGGGACTAATTAGTCTGGGGGAAGTACAAGGCTGACCATTACTGTCAAGACCAAAACTAGCTTATTCAAGGCTTTTGTAGGTGTCTCTGCATGGTGTGGTGCTGTGCAGCATAAACACACCTACCATAAAGTACATGGCAAGTCCTTAAGGCATGAGGCTGTGGGCCTGAATTTCATCTTCATTAAGGTTCTGAAGTAAAGTAGTCTTAGCATAGGCATGAGTGTAATCATCTTTGCGAGAGGAAGAGGCTAACAGTCATGATGTTGAGAAGGATCTTTGGAGCTGTGCCTAAGGCCCTAGATCTTTGCATGTAACAGTTACAGAGCTGAGCTCAGCTGAATTTTTTGGACAATATGGAGATAATGAGGACCAAACCAGAAAATTAGCTGAGCACTTCGGATATTGGGCATTTTACAAAAGCTCATCTGGCTGAAAACTCATCACACGTTTAAAAAAAAAAAGAGTAAAATCCCAATATTATTTTATCAGCCAGATGAACAATCTGACCCAGATGGCTATCCAGCCACAGGAGTTATTTGCGCCACCATAGGGGAATAAGCAGGGCAAGGAGCAATCAGGGAGGCAGAGATGCCCTTTGAAGGCAGCCTGCAGTGAGATCGAGCAGTGTGATTTACAGTCACGGTGATCTGCAAAGGATAGAAACAAACAAAAGTGAACAAACAATGGGTGAACAACTTTATTTATAAGCCTGCTACAAGCTGAAAGGCAAACATGTCTTTCTGACAGAAATCATCATCTCACCATTTAACAGTGACACTTAGGACTTTTGTGCTTTCCCATCTGACTTTTATTTTCCTGTAACTAAATATTGATGTGTTTATTTCAAACAGCGACCCCAAATTCTTTGCCATTCAAGACTTCTATGACTTTTTAAGTGGAGAAATACAAAAAAAAAAAAAAAAAAAAAAAAAAGCAGAGATGTACAAAGGATCAAGGAAGGCCACTGCATGTTAGCTGAAAATAATGGATTCAGTTAATCCTGCTGAGGTAAATGAAAGCTGACTCCTAAAGAGAGCTGATGCGTCATAATAAAGTTGAATGAACCTGGGTTTCAAGTCCTGCAGAGATTTTGAGTTAAAACTGAGAGCCAAGAAGTTGTATTTGGAATGTTGGAGCTGCAAAGTGAATTTTCATAGAAATAAATGGAATCTCTCCTCTTTTAGGAATCATGGTTTAAATCATTTCTGGTAAAGTAATAGCTTAGAGGTGGCAGAGACACATGAAATTTCCCAGATGTTAAATAAGAAATTATGAAAACTTTTATACAGTTGTCATCACGTCATTATATTATTTGCATGCAGATAAGATAAATCAGTGTTCTAAGAAATAGGACAGGGAAAATAAACACAGTGTATTATCTGCAGATAATATTTTCCAGGGAAGCTCTCTCAGTGTTTCTGGGGCCCTCGTAAATACCATATGGGTCACTACTCACAGTGGTGAGCTTCTTCTTACTCTTTATCTAAATTTTAGCAGATTTCTAGATTTTTTTTTTCTTTGCTTTGCTTAAAATTAGTGAGGAAAGATCACAGCCAAAATAGTAAACCATAGATGTAACCCATGTTTCTAATGACATTAACCTCTGCCAGGTGCTTGGGTGGTTCACATAGTCGGGGCTAAACTGGTTGCCAGATTTGGGAGCAACAATATCAGAAAAGCAGAAACAGCTGGCATTTTCTTATATTCCCTGATAGCACAAGGCAATATCCATTTTCTCCCACCACCTGGGAATTCCACCTCATAAATAAATCTCTTTCAGTTGCAGGGACCTATGACATTGGCAGTGATAGACACGCTCCCACCTTTCTGTGGTGCATCATAGTTATGGCCTTCTGGACCTTTTACAATCTTGTAGTGTGTTACAGTGTGCTTTATCCTGTTATGAATGAGGATTTGTTATTTTGATGGCAATTTTGGATCAAACATCTTTCATGTGATAGCGTGAGAAGAACAGACTCACTCTTCATTTGTTCATTTAGATGCTGAATGCAGTCAAAGATGGCAAAAGAATTTTTATCTTGTCTCTTCATCTTTTATTATTCACCAAGCTCCTTTGTCGCCCTGTAGTTTCACAAACTCTTAAAGAATCACAAGTAATTTAATAATTCTGACTTCAAAATCCATGCCACAGCTGTGTCTGTCCTGCAAAGGTGTATCAAAATCATCTCTGCCACCCTACCGGCTCTGCTGTTCTGCTGGGATCCTTGTGGACTCCCAAGGCTGGCGTCGCAGGCAAAATGAACCAAGCTTCCTCGGTTTTGACTGTTAAACCTTTGCAACTGTCATTGCAGGATATGGTAAGATCCAGACCCTGTTTCAAATAAATGGTATGGATGACATCACACTATTTGCGGGAGGGGAAAGGGGAACGGTTTATTCCTGCAGATAGATGTTATTCCATGCCACTTGTCCTTAGGGGCAGAGAGCCCCAGCTGTTTCAGTTACTAGCAAAAGTGAAGCTAATATTGAACTCCGCTATCTATAAGGTTTCAGGGGGGACTCCAAGCTCATGCGTGCCTCAAGCCCTCAGAGGGTGTCGGAAGTGCCTTAGCCTGCCTGGTGAATGTAGACTACCGTAGCTGTCCTCAAACACTTTGTATTGCTGCCTCCTCCAGGAAGGAGAACCTGGATGTTCTTTTGCTGTAAGAAGGAGGGGCAGGAACACCAGTAATTCTTATGAAACTACAGCATTAATGTTCTTACAGATGCTCTTCCTTGGCAATTCAGGGACGATGCCTATTGCTTGCACCTGCAGAACTTCTAAAAAGTAGCACCAGAAGATTAAGAAAAGAGTGAGTTGCAGTGGCAAGTGTGAGCCATAAGGGCGTTTGTTTCTATGCACATGAATTCTCACACAGCACCAAGGAAGATTTATCTGTCATCTGAGTAGTTGCTGGGTGACTGCTGGAAGATTTAGAAGACTCAGATTGTGCAGCATGAATAGGCTGGGTGTCAGTAAACCAGTATTAATTGTGTTGTCACTTGCTACACTTTAATTATTTGTGAACTAAAAAGAGAAGTATTACAGTCAAGGAGCTAGAACAGGGCAGAATGATGCTGGTTTTGTAACAGCAGACTTAGTGATAATTACAGAAAAACATGCTGGTGCTGTATGACGAAGGCAGGCCCTTAAGAGCACACCGTGACTGCACTCTTGTCAGAGAGTGTGCTGGTTTGTGTCAGCTCATGAGGAAACTGCACTTGGCTTCAGCAAGAGTTTTAAATGAGTTGCTAATACCCTCTTTGAATCTTGGGAAAGTAGTTTGATTTGGGAGGTACCTGCCTGTTTTGCAAGACAGAGTAATCATAAGGAATAACAGAAATTCTGTGTTTGCAAGTCTTATCAGTGGGTTTCTGCTGAAGGGGTATTATAACATGGGACATTAATTTCTTGCCACAGAAACAGGTAAACAGCATAGAAATATCTACATAGCAAGATAGCTTGCTCCTGAACTACTTCAGCATGTTTACTTATTTTCTGGCAACACAGTTATCTGGTGTTCTTTCCAATGCAGCTGCTGGGGTTTCTGCTTCTTTCAAGCACTTATTCCTTCCCCTCACCAGTTTTTCAGTTTGGGGGAGCTGAAAAGATCTGAACACATGCTCTTCCTTCTCCACTTATCATCTTCATCAACTCTTTAACAGTTATGAAGAAAATGCCTGTCAAATGATCAGGACACCACTAAAATTACTGAAGAAGACTTAAAGGATTAGAAAAAAAATACTATTAAAGCCCTTAATATATTTAAGGATTCATCATAACCCAGGTATGGGTTCATAAAGCCAGATTTGCCTTTCAAATGACACTCAGGGGAATTCATCAGCTCTCGGCATGGTGAGATGGTGATGGCGTTTATCTAAAGTTCGTTCTCGTGGTGACTCTGCCAATGGAGGGAAAGAGAAATGAATCTTCAGGTAATACCAAAATAAGCCATTCAGCAACGTTGACTGTATTCAATATAGGAACGGGTAATTTTAGCTCACACAACATTTCTGAAGGGCGTGGATGCTTAGGGAAAGAGTTGCTGTGGGAGAATCTTATTTGTGAGTCTATGTATTGTTGCCTTCTCCAGAACAGCAGCAAAGCTCTTAGGGGAAGATGCCCTTTCCATACCAGGGGAAACAAAGATATCTTTCCCCAAAATGATGGTATCTCCTAGAGTTGCCAAGCAAGTGCTGTATATGAAGATCATGGTTGGCACCAGAAGGGTCCTTCATGTTAGTGTGAATCTGAGGGTCTACAAATGGGAAAATGTTTCATCACTTCAGACTTCTGCAAAAGTACCTCAGAGATGATTCCTCCATCTTCCTAAGAACTTTGCTTAAGACTGGTAAAATACCAATTTTGTTTATTTTTGTCTTGAAATAAAAAAATATTTTATCTGCATGACTACCCACTGCTTGCTTGTAAAGTTCATTTTAACTGTTCGGTGTATTTCATTCAAATGTTGTGACCTACTTCAGTGAGGTCTTTCTACTCACATTGTATTGGTTCATTCTTCTAGAAAATGTACTTGCTGACTTGTCAAGAACATATCCAAGAACATATCTTGGATATGTTTCTATTGTTTAAACTCACCCTTCACTTACTCCATCTGACTTCCAGAGAGCACTTTCAACATAAATAATGCCATGTCCACATAAGAGTTGTACCCATGCACAATGGGTGGCAGAAGACTTTGGCCTTTGAGCAGCAGGCTAAACTGAGTGGTACTCACTCAAAGTTACACCTATCCAGACAAAAAGAATGAGTGCAAATGCATGCAAGGATGTATGAACCTAGGTCAGACTTAGAGGTAGAAGAGTGTAGCCTAGGTGAGATATAAGCAGTTCTTGAGACAGGTGATTTTAGTAAATTGCAAGACCTCTTATGCCTTCCTGGTGGCAAACATAACAGGACTACAAGTCTACTTCAGCCTTAAAGATCAGGTTTTTTAAAAAAGAAAACCACTGCTCTGCAAACATTGTGTTCCTGTCCAACTCTGCTCTAGGTAGGTTGAATAGTTGTTATGTGTTCTCCATGGAACAAGCTTGTAACCATTCTGAAAAATTAGGCAAATCAGAAACTAGTAATAGGGAGTCCTGGTTTTTCTTCTTAGTAGCTAGTACAGTGCTGTGTTTTGGATTTAGTATGAGAATAATTTTGATAGCACGCTGATGTGCTGATGTTTTATTGCTGCTAGGTAGTGCTTAACCTAAGTCAAGGACTTTTCAGTTTCCCTTGCTCTGCCACTGAGAAGGTGAGCAAAAAGCTGTGAGGGAGCATGGCCAGGACAGCTGACCCAAACTAGGCAAGGGGCTATTCCATGCCATAGGACGTCATGTTCGGTATATAAACTGAGGGGAGCTGACCAGGGGGATGATCACTGCTCGGGGACTGGCTGGGCATCAGTTAGTAGGTGGTGAGCAATTGCATTGTACATCACTTGCCTTTTCTTCAGTTTTATTTCTCTCTCTTTTTGTTATCTTCCTTTTCATTACTATTAGTATAAATTACTATTACTAATTATACTTTATTTAAATTATTGAACTGTTCATATCTCAACCCATAAGTTTTACTTTTTTGTTTTTCCATTTCTTCTCCCCATCCTACCAGACCTGGGGAGGAGTGAACAAGCGGCTGCGTGGTGCTTAGTTGCCACCTGGGGTTAAACCACGACATAGAATAATTTGCTAGTGATTGAAACTGTTTGCATGGAATGAAGGCATTAGTAGGATGATATTTTGATAATGATTTTGCAAGCATATTATCTACACTGGACAGCTTCACATAGTAAGCATGACTTTATCCATCTTTTCCATCTCTTGCTTTTGAGGATGATCTTCCATAAAAAAACTATTCTTAAATTGGCATTGTTCTTGTATTGCATTTTAAATCCCCTAATCAATATTCAGCCTTTGCCCTTTTTCTTCAGTTTTTTTCCTTTAGGACAAAACTGTCTCTTTCAGCCCATTATAAATTTAACATTGTATCACAGTTGCAAATCTGATTCAGATCAATGGCTTGTAAGTTACAAACCCTAATGATCTAATCTGTTGTTAAATATTCATGAAGGAAGCTTGGAGAATACACACTCACCTCCTTTCTAATGGATGTAAAAGAACCAACTGCATTTTACTGATTGATCATGTGCATTTTCTTATTAGGAAGATTATTACAAAAGCCTCTATATTGTGAAACTCTTATTCACCATTAAAGAAAATAGCAACAACATTCCTTTTATATTTATCACAAGTATATCTATGCTAAAAATACCAATTATTTATAGCAGCTTTTCAGGTGCAGTCCTCTGTGGGATACAAGACATAGCAGACACAAGGATCCACAGACATAAACCAGCTGTGAACTCTGAAGCTCATGATGATTTCTGGGTAAAGGATCAAGGAGAACATATACATACTGACTGGAGGTCCCTACCTGCCAAAATGCTACAGGTAATATACAAACCTATAAGAAACTTCAGGTTTTTGCTGATCTGAGTTGGGATTTGGTAAGGAAAGGGTATATACATTAGGTTATGTCTTTTGCCCACACCATTTTCTTTTCTCAGGCAAATACATTTCCTTTTAGATTTTAAACTGAATGAAAATATTTACCAGTGCAAAGAAGCTCAGATAAACCTAGCAATTGACTCTTGTCATGAAACACTGTTTGGAATATCAACACCCCTGTAATGCCAGGCTTCTGTTTCTCCACAAACACTGAGAAATGGAATTAAGTGAATAATCATCTTCTTATACCTTAATTTCCTATACACATTTTTGATTTTTTTAAGTTACCACTCTTTAAGCATCAGGCTGGGGAGGAAAAAACCATCAAAAGCCACAAAATCTACAAGCAATAAAAATATCTTCCCACACTTTCCAGACTAACTCTTTGATAAAATAACTAAATTTGAGAGGCTTTGGCTGACTCAGCACTCAAAATGAGTCTGATCCAGAAGTTGTTATGCAAGCAATGATCTCCGCGGAGATCAATGAAAGTATTGCTTGTGCACATCCTCTGAGATCAGGACTCATCTATGACTCAGAGTCATTCTCACTCCCCACTTTCTTCCCTTACCTCAAAAAATCCTAAATTTGCTCCAGTCATAATGTCACTAGATACAAACTATTTTGGAACATGCAGCCAAAATTTAACAGCTCTTCATGTATACCCCTGTGCTGTCCTGACTAAAAATGTTTTACTACAGTGGCTACCCTTATATTTGCTCTTTCATGCTTGTTTCATAGGACAAAAGAACACAAAAAGCTCACTTCTGAATTTCAGCCAAAGGATAGTTTCTAACAAGGTGATAAAAGACTGTCCTTTGCTTTCCTGCAACACACCAGGCAGCCGAATTGTGACTCCCGCAGAAAATGGAGCAGGCATCTGGCGTGTTTTGCAGAGTGTGCTTTGACCTCTTTTCCCCTTTTGATTTGCAAATGTCATGCACTTTAGGATTATGAAGAACAACCGGTGAGATTTCACAGGAAGGAATTTGTCTCAGTATACGCAGGTAGAGTCTTTTCTCTGGATGTGTTGGTGGTGAACAAGAAGCTGCTGTTTTATAATCTAATAACATTGATATGCAATGATTTTATGAATAGCGAATGCAGTCTAGTCAGGGAAGTGATGTTACTGCATAAGAAGTTATTAGTCTTTCCTGCAAAAGTATGGACTAGTTAAATAGAGGATAACAAGAAAAATAACCAAGTGCGGATAACTCCTTTCACCTTGGCAATAGCATAAATGCCACTGAAATAAACAGCAAGGGAAAGAGTGCTTGCATCAGAACAATCTACTCCCAAGCTGTGACACAGATGTTTTGCTGCTGCAGAGAGCAGTGCTGGTGTCACTAAACAGCTCAGAAATGACTTTGCACTCCTGGAGGGGAGGGAAGGTTATAAAAGGGTTCTGTACAGCTGACAGACCTTTTCCTTGACACTAGGCAAGACAGAAATGGCTGGTGAGTATGAGACTGCCACCTGCATCCCAGCTGCTGTGCCAGTGCTTTAGGACACTGAGAACACGCGGGATCACCATATGGAAGACAGACGTACACTCTACAGCCTAGACATAATTACAGAAAATTTATCAAATCCTTTCTTCTTAGAGCTTTTGCTCTAAATAAATTACACTTTGCTTCTAACAGGCCGTTTGTTCACATAAGATCTGTGAACATCCCTGTTACCTCCTATCTCCTGCTCATTTTAAAATGCCTAGACTTGTTTCAAACTCACCTGCTATGAGTAGAGTTAGAGGGGCTAAGCGAAGACTAGGAAGCCTGCCTGAAAAAGCAGGTAGGTTTGGAGGCTGCTAGCCCTCTGTGAGATCCATGCTCCTGGAGATACGCTGTTACCTTTGACTCCAGTGTAGACACATTCCCGGCTAGCCCCTCTGCTCAGAGTGAACCCCACACCAGTCACTGCACTCGTTAAGCCCTAGGGACAGCCCACAGATCAGTTTGAAAGCAGGGATATCTGGCATTATCAGTGCCCTGGCTTAGGTAACCCTGCTGAGAAAGAGGTTAATATGATGAAGGAGACTGTTGGAGGTGTTACAGACTTTGTGGGATCAACTTGTTATGGCATCTTTAGCGGGCACAGGTTTAGCCAGGTTATATGCAACTTAAAAGTAGAAACCAATTATCCATTGGTTAGCTCACACAAAAGACAGCTAGGATTCACCAAGCCATTGAGGTAAGCCTTAGTGTGGCCACCATCCCTGACAAGGCACTGGAGGCTTTGCCAGGCAGGCAGAAGGGGGAGGTGCAGCCGCCACAGCCCCCAGGGAAATATCCTCAGCACTGCTGAAATTACCGTGTTTAGAGGCTTGATGCAGATGGTACCGATGGTTTGACCTGACAACCTGATGATTCCCTCTTTTTTTCCTCTTTAGGATTTCATACTTTTTCATATCAACACTTTAGCTTTTAAATCCTTGAGTTTCTAATGATCCCATCCTGAAATCCTAACTTTGACCTTCCTTTTTTTCTATACAGACTTTCTGACAGCTCTTTTTGGGTGCTCATTCTCAGCAGTCTGGATGAAGGTTCCACACTTGTGCCATGTCATATGTCACTGGACACTTAGTCATCAGGCAGCTAAAGCCTTTGGAGCAGGTCGAGGCTTTTACAGCAAGGGTTACAGACAGAGCTTGTAGAGGCTGAAGACCTGAAAGCAGATATGCACCACTGAAACCAGCAAAGGGTTACCCCAGTGACGGCAGCAGCATCCCCTGTGGCTTTGGCAGGAACATTTACCAATGCACACAGTTCTGCATTCTGCACTGTCTGGGCAGGGATCTCTGTTTCTGCATCACTGACAATCTATTAATACCTTAACCATTCCTTGCAATGAATTACACAGCTGGTGAGTGGGAGTGCATGTACAAGTTAGCATTCTTGCTACGGTGTCATTTCCAAGGTGTTCTTGCCTTCAGGCTTCCAGCCTACATCTGAATCTCAGGGATAATGAGGAAGTGAGGAAAGCAGAGCAGAAAGTCAGTGGTCACAGCACTCATCCCTGAGCATCCAGGGCTTTTTATAATGTAACTAGATATTTGGTATTATTATAATTCTTACTGCTTTTGTAACAGAACTTTCTGATGTCTCTGCATTTTCATTTCAAGAAGTCACATCAGTCTTCAATGTTGTCAAATAGGTAAAAACAGCATAAAGGTTTGTATGATCTGAATTTCCCAAGAACTGAAGAATATCTATGTCGCAGTCCTCATGAACTTCATGAACCTTCCTTCCACTTACCAAAATCACCACTGAGATCAGCAAAATGGATCAAAAGAAAAGAGGCTTATCTGACTCTTCCATGATATCTACTGCTTTAATTTTAGCTAAAAAAAAGAACCATTCAGTAAAATAAGCAGTGAAGACCATGATAGTGAGTCATAAATAGGCTGGATAATATAATGAGTTGTCAAAACTACTTATTTGAAGAAAAAGACATGTTTCCTGATACTTTAAATATGTGAAATGTTCAAGAGTTTCATATGTGAAAATCCCAAATAGAAAGCTTGGGTTGCGTAAACACAGATCTTGTTTATACCTGTACACAGGCAAGAATATGTCATTATATATTCCATAGTATATTGCTAAATCCTACGGATTTAGCCATGCCAGTACAGATGAAGTGGTAAAACATCTCCAGTCACCTTCAGTTTGGACACAGCTGTTTCACTCTAAATCTGCCTGCATCAGTGAAAGTTATTCCCATTTAGACATGAGGAATTAGCTACATCAGAATATCTAGTTCTGTTTTCTCACTTGAAAAAAATCACTTTTAATAAGCAGGCATGTGAAGTTATGTGTGAAATGGGTTAAAACCCCCAAATTTTACTCATTTACCTCTTATTTCATGCAGAATCAAGGCATTAATATTTTGTCCAGCTCAAATTAGAAATATTTTGGGTTATCATTTTATGGTAAACAGACAGCCTAAATCAGAGAGTATTTAACAGGTCAAATTCTTATAAACATCAGAACACTGAAAAGACAGTCCAGATAAAGTATAAATTTAATTACACCTATCTATATACTTTTAATCATGACTGTACATTAGAAGTTCTTTTATGTGCTAAGGAATTAACAAAAAAAAAAAAAAAAAAAAGAAAAAAAGCCCCAGAGTAGGTAATACAATTATAACAATATACATTGTTATGTGAAGATCATCACAAATTT
Organism: Athene cunicularia; assembly: GCF_003259725.1. NCBI lineage: Eukaryota > Metazoa > Chordata > Aves > Strigiformes > Strigidae > Athene > Athene cunicularia. The sequence continues at coordinate 101,739,992 of NW_020799095.1, read as the reverse complement.
TTTTAAAAAAATATTTTTAAAAGCTGCATTTTTTTTCTTGTGGGAATTTTTCTTATTACCCATGGTAAGATGGCTATTTTAAGAATCTCAAAATAGAAGACAATATTGAACAGTCTGAACCATAATAAAACCAAAAGTTTCAATTAATCTTCCTTGGCCTGCCAGACCGGAATCACTGAAGAGCCTCATTGCTGTAGGCAAAGGTGTGTGAGGAGTCTCCAGCATCACATGTGGCCATGGATGCTCTCAAGCCCCAAGAACTCCTCTACCCCCATTCATAGCTGGGTTAATGGAGAGAGGTCTTGGCTTGATTTTGATTTGACGATTTCTTTGGACCTGTGAGATTTCCTAGCTCTCTCACATGCCCTTTAGAAGAAGAGTGCATATTTTGACTCAAAAGAGCATTTTTAGGAAAAGATCTTCAACTGATATAAATATACACCTGTATGGCTCTATTGATGACTGTGAGAAATCCACTGGTTTACATGAGATAATTGCCTTCAATATATGTGCTTATAATAAGCAAAAGAGAATACGCTTAATAGTATGGTTCTATCATATTAAAATATTTCCTTGCATAGCTTTTCTTAAATCTGATGGAAGTTATGATGACTGCAAAAAGCTATAAGCAGTTAAAATCTAAAGGCAGGCTTCACTCTGTGCAGGAAATACCAGAGTCCAACTAGTTTTTGTAAGATATTGCTGGACATGGGGCATGAGTAAAAAGGATGAATCACCTTGTGTTATTTGTTTCTCCTTTTATTTCTTTTTCATAAGTGGGTTAAGCTAATTACTGGCTGAGGAGCCAATGTAAAACTTTATTTTTGCTAAAACTGTTTAACTGCCTATCCTGAAATATATCTGTAGGCTTGGAGTCATCCAGTCAAGTGAAGCAAACAACAGAAAACCATTTAAGTGACCAATCGTCCAGGACAAGGAGCAAACAAGGAATAACAATTAGTCAAAGTGATAATGCCTCTCCAACCTTAATGAAGACTTTAAAAGCTGAAAATAAGTCAGGTGATAGATAAATCATTTTCTGGACTAATTTATAATAAGAATCTGATTTACAAAGTACTGAAGTGTAGGCATATACAGCGAATGAAAACAGAAGATAATTCTACACATAAAACGTTCACTGCAAAACCTGGGGCTTAGTCTATTTATTAACATCATTTTAGTGACTGCATCATTATTAAATGAATGGCTGTAACATTCATAGAGAGTTAAAGACTGAAATAGTTGCTAGTGAGATGGCCTACTGGGAAAGAGAGTATCTAAAATGGTTGAAGCATCTAGAGTGGAGTTAAAGCAGCCATTATACAAACTCTCAAGAGATTTTAACAGTCTGAAGTAGGTTAAACTATTAATAACTAACTGACTCTGATATGTTTGTTTCTTTTAATTCCATTGCCTTGGTTTGACATATGTTCAAATCACGTAATTAGAAGCCTTGTTCCACTAAGAAACCAATGTCAAGTGACACTGGGCTCATTTATCATGTCCGAGTCAATAGGCCATGCAGGTTTTTCTAATCTTTATCCTCATAAGAGTTAAGGCACAGCACAGTAACTGGTGTTTGACATTCAGAGTGCTTGGATGTTTTCAAAGTCATTTCTAAAGAAAGTCCACATGGAAATATATGGTTTTAAAGCCATATATTTAAAAAAAACATTTCCAAACACTAATAAAAAGTTGAGGGTTTTGCACCAGAACTACCATTGCTAAAATTTTCAATTTTAAATACTTACATGCAGGTTGCTGTACATATCTGCCATAGGGAATAAGTATGTGGTAACTGAAAGATTTGTTTCTTTCTAAAAAGAGACATAATTTATTTTTCTTCACTATTTTTTAGGTGTTTGGGGTCAGTAGTTCAACTAATTACGTTTCTTTTTCAGCCACCATTTGAGAATGACTGTAGGAGAGAAAAGGAAACCTTTTTAGATGAAATGACAGTGATATTTCATCTGCACATTTTTCTGGTAGACTGTTAAATGAATAATCCATCTGTTGTCTTTCAGTGCTATAAGGGATGTAATCCACTTTTGGATATTGGAAAGTACTGTGGGAAGGTCTCGTGTTATTTTACCTTGTATGCAGGGGGCTTCATCCTGTTGCCACAAGGGCAATGTCAGAACTTCTATTAGCTTAATAGTGCAGGATCAGAGCCTAAAATTATGAATTTTGAGGAAATCATGGTTTTCTCACACATACGGTTAATCCCAGAATTTAGCCAGTAGGTTTTGTTCTTAATAAGTAATAAACATAGCAAATATTTTGTTGAATTGACTACGAAGGAACATAGGAAATATAAGACAGTTCAGCTTCATATAAGGTTACACAGATTACTTGTTCTTTTTATCTCATTACATTTCCAAAATGCAATTAAGAGTAAAGCATAGAGAGTAAAGCAACAGAAAAGTTAAGTGCTCAGTGCATCTCGGGGGATTTCATAGGATATCCCTGATTATTTTAGCTAACTTTTTTTTTTACTAATTTTACTTTACCACATTGTTAAAAGCTCTCCTAATTCTTCATGTATTAGTCTGAAAGAATGCCCTACATCATGTTACACTATTCTCAGAGACAATAACCAATATCACAATGTGGATGAAAGAACCTATAAAATTTAAATTAACTTCTGTCCTCTTTGCCACTGTGATCAATTGCCTTTCTCTTTACAAATACAATACTCATGTTATTGAGTTTACTATTCAGACATTCCTTATTTTTCCTAAGTATAATGAACAGCAAGTTAAATATGAATTTCATAACTCAACAGCTGTTGATGAATGCATAAGCAATCTGGCTTGCTAACTTTCATAAAGATTTGGAGATAAAGTCAAGGGAAGTTGTAATCAGATAGGCTCAGAACAAACAAGAAAAGACGTTACAGATATGCTGAGGTCCTCTGCTTTGCTGTTAATCGATAGAAGAAGAAACACTGATTTCAAAATATTAAGACTGAAATTCAAAGTATTCCCAAAACATAAAAGACTACTAAAAATTATCATGACTGACAGACTCTGATAATATATTCATTTCTCTGAGCAATTTTTTTGGTTCACGAGAAAGGATTTTATAGAATAAAAATAGAAGTTTTATTATGAAAGTAAAACTGTTATGTTAACAATGAAGTAACATGCAATAAGAGCGTTAGAAAATTCCTAACAGGAAGTTATCTCAGCTTATCATTTTAAGACTGTTTTTTTTCCTAGAGAAAGGTAAAGTAAAACTGAACAAGAACAGGGAAAAAAGCCACAATAAGGCCCAATGGACAGTAGAATAAAATAGAAATCTCAAAAAAAGATTAAGTCTGATGGGTTCTTTTAAGAACCTGAGTGTGCTGAGACTGAGCATAATTGTAGTTCAGAAAAATGAATGTTACCCTCAAAAGTGCATGCCTGTTGTGAGAGCAAAAATACTTAATTTGGGTTCTAGCTCTCACAGCTTTGGAAGAGGGAGAAAATAAGAAGGAAAGTAACCAGGTTCAAAAAGAGTAAATTGCTATTGCTGACAGAGAAAGATTAATTAGAGGTAAAGGCCCTTAAGTAGAACCTGAGGATAGAAGGTATTTCAAAAAATAAAAATTAAAAAAAAATCACAAAGGCTCCAGGTGGTCATTAGATCTGAAATATATAACTTTAGAAAGCATTAGGTGGGGTTTTTTTAATGACAGAGTAAAGAAGAACTTGTTCGTTTATCCTGAATCTCACTCTACATAAAAGTAACTCTTGGAAAGAAAGGTCTCAGGCTTAAAGACCTGCAGTCTTCCGTAAAATAACAATTATTTCAGTTACAGCTAGCTCACAGATCTGATTTCTGAGATGTGTTTATGCCCTAGACTCAGTGGGGAGGAAAATGGTGGATTAGATATTCATAGATGTGTCAAATTTTCTGCATTTCTGATATACCTGTAAATTTGTGCTGACTTCTGAATTCAAGTCAGCATATCCTTTTTTAAATTAATCTAGATTTCCTTTTCTTTCTCATAAATTTACATAATGATTAAAAACTTTGTCATGAGCTTGGCAAATTCCTCTCCATTTTATGTTATGTTATGTGTACCAAAATAGAAACTTCTGTCTGTTCCTCCAAATTCTGTATTTTAGAAGAACATATGGATTTTTTAATTGGGTATTGAGTTACTGACCTGGCATTAGCCACACACAATCTTTCTTTTTTAAGACAGTATTTAGATGTATTTGATTAGCAATTGACATATTTTATCATACAAATTTGGAAAGCAAAGATCATTATTCAAAACACGAGGCTATTGATAAACAGAGTTTTTCTCAGTAAATCCTAATAAACACAAGAGGTGACTTAACCAAACAGTCCTCCCACTAGAAGCGAATCAAATCCAATCAGTATCAGCTACCTGTCATCAGTCCTTTGTTCCTGTTTTGGTTTTGGAGAGAAAACACTTCAGACACAGTATTTTCCTATTCTGCACCATTGCTTGGGTCATCTGTGTCTACACAGATGTCTCTACTGTGTCACTGAGGCTCATAGTAGGACTTCAAATATGCATACATTCCCATGAAGACATAGATCAGCTAGTGATAAAGACCATAAAACCAGAAATGTTTTACAAGGAGTCTGAGCCTAGTCTCCTCCAGCCCCTTGAGGCTATCTGCTCTGATGATCTTCCCATTCCTGCATGTGTCTGTGCCCTTGAGACTGAGATTCATGATCCACCAAGAGAAAGCTGGTTGGCATCTCATAAGTAAATAACAATCATTTTATTATTGGAGGCAGATGAAACTAAGAGCCTTTTAAATGGGCAACAAGATACCGCTAGGAAACACAGCCTGATAGGATGCCACAAGTAGAACTTGAGAAACCTTTAGCTAGATGGAGTCAAAGCAGACAAGCGGTCAGAAACAGGTAGGTGGGATGGGGGGAGACTAGGAGAATCAGAAAACTATGCCCATGAGCAAATTTTAAATTACATGGATCCACTCAATGTGCAATATTTATACCAAGGATCACTTGAATTATAGGAAGACAGGTGAGTGGCCACATATGACAGGGTAGGAGGACTGGATGTGCTCCAAGCAGCACCAGAAAATCAATCAAGGAGTTGAGGAAAACGACTGTAGCCATTTCGTCCTCTATTTCAAAACAGAGAGCTGGCAGGGGAAGACCCTAGCCTGACATTTCTGTCAAACAAAAGGTCAGCCCAAGATTCCCCTTCAGTGCTTACAGGCACAGTTTACAACTAAAAGTAATGTCTGGATGGTGGCTATTCCTCTTACTTAAAAGCAATAAAGGTCAGCCTACTGAAATGTGATTCAGAACCAGTCATAAAGAAGTTTGCACAGGTAGTCCCAAGCAGAAGGAAAATCTAGCTGAATGGGATTTTAAAGCTCAGTGTGTGGAACCCATGGGGGAAAAAAAGATAATTTTTAAGATGTAACTAGGTATGCCCCACTCTGCAAGGTTTAAGTCCTGTGTTTTCAGGAAACCTTCTGATCTAGGACAATGTTACACTACATGTTTTACCACAACAATGATGTCTTTTCAGTCAATGTGAAAAGAACCACACAATAATTACCACATAGACAGCTGTGTTTGGTACCATGCATCATTTTCAACACTTTTTGACACCTTTGCATCTCTAGTCCAGCTAATATAGACTTTTACTTTCACTTCTGCTTGTACTTAGGATACAAGCATGATCAATACCATTTAATCACACATACATAAAAATGCTTACAAATTGCTCCAGAGATGATTTCCTGGATAACAGCTTCCTAGGTGGTGCACTGCTTCTCTGACCCTTCAGAAACTAAAAAGAAATTGTGATGTGTGTGAATCTGCCAACAATTTCTACTCTGACAGGAAAGAAGAAAAATCCATCCCACCATTATTTAGTCTTCTACAGCCATATCATTCACTCACCGCAAACAGTTTGGATGAGAGGAACCTTACTTTCAGCGAGCAATAAAGTTTTTGATAGAAAGTAGTTACTCAGTCCATGACCTGAACATACATGGCATGCTTAGCTTTCATGGCACAGTTTGCTCAATCATTTAAAGGGTTTACAATCTAATTCAAGATTTCTCCTAAGCCTTTCCTGCAGAAGAGAATTCATAAATTCCTGAGCTGGTAGGAGCAGGGCTTATACAAAACCAGGTACTGTGCAGCATCAGATATGACAGCATGTGTCTCCACAGCATATTGCAATGAGCTGCAAATCATGTGAGATGATATAGAAAAGAAGCAATACAGGCAGGAGAGTGAAGAATCCTATATGCACCAAGGAACAGCTAAACCTAGTGCCAGTTCCACTGCTTGCCCTTTCCAGACTTTGTCCAAGACCCCACTTACACTTGCTCCACTCTTTGACACCTACAAGAAGTGAAAACAGTCTTCCTCATTTAAACATGGCCTCATTTCAAGAAGTCGGGAACAGCGGAATCAAGCTGTAATTTGGCATTGTATCTTCCAAGCATCTATTAGTAATATAATAAAATAGAAGTCTGGTCCATCAGCAGAATTTTAACTGTAACAGATTAAAAAGTCATTTCACTGCAAATGCTTTTTAAAAGAACATCACACAGTACTCTGCTGCATATTGAGGTTTTGAGAACACAAACTATTCTTTTTAAGTGAATCGGCACTTGTTCAGGGAGACTGAAGAAAAAAAATTAAACGTGTCAACCAAAGCACTGTCTCAACTTCAGGTGAGTTACTGTCACATTTGCCTTAAGTACAGGTAGAAAAGACAAGTTGACTCTACCTCTGGGGTTTTGCTTTTTCTTTTTCTTTTTTTTCAGGTTATCTTAATTGAATTCATTGATTGTCAACCACAATCACATGGGATGAGGATATAGGTAAAAGCCAAAATCCAGGAATACATTTTGGCAGCGCTATTTCTAGTTTACATATGGGCTCACCCAATAGCCTGAAGAAATTTTTTAAGTGCCACAGTCAGCTGTGATTGAATATTCTTCCTTGTGTGTACGTTAAGCACAGAATGCAGTTAGAGCCAACAGTGGCAAAAGATCCAGTTGCCAAACACATTCAAACAATTCCCCAAACATAATGAGACCCAGACAACTGGGCAATTTCCAGTTATGCAGTCAAGAAGTATTCATGAAGGGGTAGCTTCATTTGTACACGGTACATACATAAATCTAAAAAAAAGTGAATGGTTATTTTGTAAGTAAAAGGGAAGATTTTTGCCATTGCTACAAACCGTGTGTTTCCTAACTGGAAAAGGCTAGAAAATAATAAAAATATGGTGGGGAAAGACAGTTTCCCACATTTAAAAAATCTCTACGGGAAACCTGCTCTTTCAGATCAAAATATTTGGAAGGACGTTTTCTCATTAACCTGTCAGCTAGTCAGCTCTGTCTTTAACCTCCAACTTGGTTGCACAACAGGTGTTTAATCAGGTAGGGCAATGTGCTTTATTTATGTAAGCAACTGATCGTAAGTGCAGTGCAGTGTTTATTTTCTTGCTCGTAGTGACCCAAGAAGACTGCTGCCTCACTGGAAACAGCTTCTCACTAGGAAAGTCATGTCATAAACTCAGCCCAGCCCAGAGTCATCTAGCCAGAGAGCCCAACATTTAGGACTGCTGCTTTAGATGCATTCAAGGAAGTCCTAATATATGTGAAAGAGTAATCAGACAGAAGGTAGGTACCTGTTCTCTGGTGTTTCCCGAAGAATACTGTGATCTGTTAAACGGAGATGAAGAAATACAACTCTGGGAATATGCCACTCTTAGAAAATGACTGATTGTTTCAGGATGTTGAAAGGCTTTAAAAGATTCCCAGACTGGCACATTATGCTGCTCTTATCCTAAACAACCCTGGAGATATTCAAGGTTCCTTGGGATTTCATAGTAAACAGATGGTCAAATTCTCTTCTGTGCACCCTGTTGAATGGACTTCCTCAACAATCACAGTTAGAGATATGCAGGTATCATTGAAAGTTAAATTGGCCCATACTTCATACCATGATAAGGTATTTCAGGAGTGCAGGAAAGACAAAAGAGCAACTGGCACAGCAGATTATTTTTTTTCTGCTCTGTTAGCAAGGCATAAGCAGCAGCTGTTCTAACAATATTCACTTCTTTGCTCCCAGCAAGTGCTTCCCAGCAGTGGGAGTAGCAGTAGTTCTGTGACTCAGGACTTCACAGCCATCAGCCTTAGGAAAAATCTTGTTTAGGTAACTTCAATGCCAATTAAACCATAGGCCTGATTTCCAATTTTTTTTTTTTTTTTTTTTTTTTCACTAAATAAAGAGGGAAAAGATCCTACCGACTTGAATTTGCCAGTTTATCCTTTGCATTACTAGGGTGCCCAGAAGCAATTTTTTATTCAGAGTGGAGGTAATTCAAGGAAATTCTATGGCTGACCAGTAAATAAGGCTGCAGTCAAAGATGGCAGAACATATGCCTTTTGCAGAAGTGAGCCTCCCAGGAATTAATTATCCATGCAAGGGGAAATCTTTATGAAAGTATTGACATTTTGAACCTCACTGCCAATATAAGTGAAATCTCAGCTTGTCACAGATGGTCCCTTGGGCTTGTTCCGCTTCAGAGAGCTCATTTAGGGTCAATTTTATGACTTATTTGGTAGTTTCTATTCTTGTTGCTGGCATTGTGTCATGAAAATAAGAATTAGGAGCAGAAAAACCCTTTTCACTAACACCTCAAGAAACTTAGAGCAGCCTTTAGGTGGCTATCTCTGGTTGACACAAAGAGTCTGGACTAATTCTGATCTGTGCAACTACAAAAATAGCTCACAAGGCAGATTTGTGCCTTGTTTTTTAATATAGCTTTGTACTCTCACTAGCATCACCCTGAGAATAAGAAGAGTAGAGTAGTACAACAATGTGATCCTGGACGTCCTAGATGATCCTGGTTCATGCTCCTAACTCAGGGAGTCACACCTTCTCTCTATGAGAAACTGTTTTCTCATAGAGAGTTCTTGTCTTGAGGTTGAGAGTAGCATATACTGGCATGATATATGGGGTATAGAAGGGCTTGCTTGCTCTCGTCCTCATCATGCTATACATCAGTTGTTTAACGACAAACAGCTAAACCATCAGGAATATTTGGGGTATGTATGTATGTTAGTATTAGCTCAAACTCATACTTGGAACTTTGTCAATCCACTCCCTCTATTAGCTCATTAGGAAACATATGTCCTCGAGATGAGTCCTAAATCCTGCCTGGCCACTGCAGGTTCCCAGGGCTCCCTGTGGGCCGGGAGCTTTGGGGAGTCTCTGAGTCCATCAGGGCAGGGTCTGACAGCTGTGGCCCATACAACCACCCCAGACAGGAGCAGGGCAACCAAGAGGCACCAGGGCAGCCCAGCCCTGGGTATTGGGCACCTCCTTTGGGATGGGGATGGGTCAAGGCTGGTCTGCAACATGGGCCTGCAGGTTTTGCACAGCAAGGACCATGGCTGGACACTGCAATGCAGCAGGAGCTGTAGCTCTGTCAGGAACCAAATGGCAAAGGCTTATGGAAGCAAGTCCTACGGGCCCTGGTGGTGGTCCCCCCCCACAGTGCCTCAGGGAGGTTTTCCTCACATCACCAGTGGGACAAGGGCTGCCCTCATCCCCGTGACCACTAAATTGGCTCCAAATCCCAGCAGCCAACCCTCTGAGGGTATGGGTGGGATGCTCTCCAGGCCCTTGGAGTGGTTTGGAGGGTCTTTACAAGGAAAAGCATCCAGAGCAGAAGGCCTGGCTTCTCAGGATAGATGTGGAGGAAACTGTTGATCCTGAACAGGACGTGTGATGGAGAGAGATCAGCAAACATTTGCTGGAAACCCTACAAAGGTCAGAAACCATTTCCACAGCTGTTCAAGCCATTCCAGCTGGTTGTCCAAAGCATGGTAGGGAGGATTCAGACCACCACAGCCTCGGTCAACACAGGGAGTGCATGGAGTCAGAGTAGCAAGGCACTGAGGACCTCAGCAGCCACAGCTCCTTGCAGCATGGGCATCTTCCTGCAGCAGTGTTTACTGTATACTTTAAGCCTCAGAGGAAAAAATCATCTCCCTGCATCCAAGCCAAATGAGCTAACCTTGAAGCAGATCATAGTGCATTTCACCAACATCACAAGGATGTCCAGTCCATTCAGACTACCACTCAGTTTTTTCACACTGGGTCACTCATTTGAGTTTCTTTATTTTTTCTGAGTAGAAAAACTATAGCAGACTAAAGAATACAGATGTGTTTCTCAACTCTTTGCATAACTTGATCTTTGCACATTAAAAAAGACCATTTCACTGAATCCTTCTTAAAAATATATCAGCAAGCAGTCATCCATACAGTTCCACTGATTTCACTTTCAAAGATTTGGTAGCTTTTATTTTGTTTATGAAATAAAAAGTATCATGAGGCTCCAGGTGTCCTGTAAATTTGCCAAGTGCTTGTGAAGCTCACAGAACTTTAAACTCCTCTGGATTTCCTAACTTATTAATGTTTGTTTCAGATGTGAAGAAAAATCATTGCTATTTTGTTTGGCTTATGCAAGCCTAGTTTTGCTCAATATTAAAAAAAAAAAAAAAAAATTGGAAAATATCCAGAGAGTGAATTGTTGTTTGAGATTTTAATATAAACTGGATTAGTTATGGGACTAATAAATATAAGTATTTTGTGGCTGTATTGAATTTTAAGTAGGTGATTCTATGTCCTCTGAGAATTATTCTGAAAATACAAAATTATTTGTTAAGATTTATGTTGAGGTTGGAGAGGTTTGGGGTTAAAATGAATTTAGAGATTGATTAAGCCAGCCATCGCTGTTATGAAACTTGAATCTTGATGTCACTGCCAGTGAGTCTCATTAAACTGTCTTCCACCATTTCCAGTGCTTTGTACTTTTGCTGAATTCTACTCTTGTCTAGTGTCACAGAACTTCAGTGGGAGCTGACATAGTATTTTAGAAATGGTAAATTTTAGAATCACAGAGGTATTCAGAAATTCACCAGAAATGCATGAAGAGAACCGCATCTTCAGCTACCATCAGAATACAGAGTTAAACACAGAATATAATGAGCTAGAAAGCTTGGTCATGTGTATATACATTGATTATTGCTTATGCTTTAAGGAAAATCTTCACCCTGAACTTGGTTTGGGGAAATAGTCTGGTATCTGGGAGAGAGGCAGAGTGAAGAAAACTTCAGCTTCTTGTCTTCAGCAGTGAACTTCCTTCACAGAAGACACGAGACTGAAGTACATTTCCAACCCTGTGGCTTTGATCTTTTGAGCTGTATTGCTTCTACCTGCACATGCTTTCAAGGTGATGTTCATACCATGTGATATCCTGAGCCTATCCCTGGAGATCCAGTACCTTTCTTCATGTTAGACATCACCATAGCTCTGTCCCATTCAAAACTTCTGTTGTCATGGAGATGGAGTGGGAAAATATGCCTTGATACATATGGGAAAAGTCACCACATAGTAACAGCTGGGAATATGCAGAGCTAGAATCTCCTCTCTAGTTAAAACTGCAATTTGCCTTTCTAACATTCATCAGAAATTCTGTCCACATATGAAAATTTTTTGGGCAGCTTGTGTGTAGTTAAACAAACAAAGAGGCCTAAAATTAAAGCAACACCTCTGCCATCACCTGAGAACAGCTGCTACCACTGTCATGGACCAGCCCTAGTCATCACTTCCGTCCCTTGCAAATGGTGAATGGATGTTTCTCTGGGTTCTCTTGGCCCTCACACACCACTTCCCTCTCAGGCTTGAGTGGATGAGATGGTTATTTGAGCTGCTGTACAAAGAGGCAGAAATATGGCCAGTGTACTTACCCCTGGATACTCAAACCTGCTGTGTGTTCAGAGGATAAAAATCCTAAAATCTTGCAAAGGTAACCAAGTTTTGTAGCAGCAGATCTGACTACATCTCCATCTGCCAGTCTCTACTCTCGTGTGATCTGCTAAGACTAAAACAATTGCATTTATGGAGCATGGGCAGGGAAGGGCAGATTTCTGGCCAACATTCAAGGGTACTCTGCATGCAGCTTCTGTCTCCAAAGCATCGTACAGCTCCTCACTGTAAAATAGCTTTTGATCTTTTCAGTGAAGTAAATGTGGTTTGTCCTTAACTGTCACATGAAGCTCCCTTCTCAAGGTAAACTAAAGAGTAGTATTCTGCATGTTTTCCTTTGATGAGAAGTGTATGCACACAGAGAAGCTATTTGAAATAAATGGTCCTACTCCTGTAAGAGCTACTCAGCATGAGCAAGAGTGGTGAAATCTGCTACTTTCTGAGACCAAATGAACAAGCCTGTACACACTATATTCCATGAGGACCCCTGAATGCATGTTTTTCCCATAAGGTTTATCATTTTCCCCAGCTTCACGTAGAAGTGGGCAGAACATTCAACTGCTCTACAGTTTGCATTCTGCAACCTTCACTGTAATGCCATTTGGCTCTTCCACATGCAGAAGTTCACATTTAACCAGAAAATCTACACCTGAAGGCAGAAAAAAAAATGGAAGAGGATCATGTCTCCTCTCTTTCAGCAGTGATCTAAGCTAATATCCACAACTGCCCCCACTAGGTAAGGCACTGAATAATTGTATACATGCATTCTGTTTCCTTTGCAATTAATATGCCCACATCCATAGAGGATGCAAGGTTAATGTAAAAATGGAATGTGTGACATAAAATCATCTTGTAACAAACAAACAAACAACAACAACAACAAAAAAAGGCCAGCATTGTTTTGGTGACATTTTACAGTGATAAAAGCAACATACTGCTCCGACCATAAGGAACACAGATAAAAGTTTGGAGCACTCGCAAGCACAGTTAAGCCCCTGGTGTTTCCCCATGGTTCAGATACCATCATGATCAGTTATAAAATAGTCATGAGTTGGAAGAGAATCAGCATTCAGAGGAGTTCAGTAAGAGCACACCTTGAAAGACCATATGCAGTTTATTTCTTTAAGCCAAGCAGCAGTGTGAAGTGAATTAAATTAACTACCTTTTAAATCTTTAATTATGACAAAACCAATGAAAGTACTGAAGCAAGGCTTAGGATAAGCCTGAGCCCACAATGAGGAATGGTTTAAGTTGATTTAAACCTGATAAGGAAAGCCAACGACCATCTGGAGCAAAATCCAGTGAGGAATGTGAAGGGCAACAAGAAAGGCTTCTACAGGTATATCACCAGCAAAAGGAAAACTGCAGGAAATGTGGTTCTGCTGCTGAATGGAGCAGGGACCTGGAAAAACTGGACCGAGGTCAAGGTACTCAATGCTTTTTTGCCTTGGTCTTCATTAGTAAGACCAGCCATCAGGAATCCCATATTCCTGAGACTACTGGGAAAGTCCAAAGCAAGGTATACTTACCCTCAGTGGAAGAGAATCAGTTTAGGAAACACTTAGGCAAACTGACCATATGCAGAAACATTGGATCTGATGAGATGCAGCAGGAGTCCTGAGGGAGCTGACTGATGTCATTGAGAGACCATTCTCTACTATCTTTGAAAGGTCACAGTAATCAAGGCAGGCTCCTGAGGACTACAAGAAAACAACATCAATCCTTTTTACAAGGACAAGAAGGATGATCCAAGGATCTTCAGGCTGGTTGGTTTTATCTCAGCCTTTGGGAAAGCGGTGGACCAAATAATTCTGAAAGTCATTTCCAAATGCATGAAGGACAAGAAGGTTATTGGGAGTAATCAGCATCAATTTACAAATGGGAGATCATACCTCACCAACTTCATATCCTTCTGTGAGGAGTTGATTGGCTGGGTAGATGAAGGGGGACCAGTGGATGCTGTTTATCTTGACTTTAGGTAGGGCTTTTGACATTGTCCCCCATAACATGCTCATAGAGAAGCTGATGAGGTATGAGTTAGATAAGTAGAGAGTGAGGTGGACTGAAAATTGGCTGAACTGATGAACTCAGAGGGTTGTGATCAGCAGCGTGAAGTCATGGCCTCAGCTGGAGGCAAATCACTAGTGCTGTATCCCAGGGCTCAATACTGGAACCAGTTCAACCTCTTCATCAATGACCTACATAATAGGAGAGAGGTGCGCCCTCAGCAAACCTGCAGACAATATAAATTTGAGAGGAGGTACTGATACACCAGACAGTTGTGCTACCATTCAGACGGACCTCAACAGGATGGAGAAATGGACAAACATGAATCTTGTGAAGTTTAACAAAGGTAAGTACCAAGTCCTCCCCTGTGGAGAAATAAGCCCAGGTACCAGTATAGGCTGGGGTCAGTAAGCTCTTCAAAAAAGAACCTGGAGGTCTTTATAGATAACAAGGTGGAAAACATAAGCCAAAAACATGCTCTTGCAGCAAGGAAGGCCAGTGTCACCCTGGGCTGCATTAGGAGAAGTGTTGCCAGCAGACCAAGGGAGGTGGTCCTTCCTCTCTACTTAGCATTGGTGAGACACATCTAGAGTGCTGGGTCCAGTTCTGGACTCCTCAGTATAATAGAGATGGACTTACTCCTGTGAGTCCAGTGAAGGGCTGTGAACATCTGAAACATCTTACATATAAGAAAAGGCTGTGAGAGCTGGGACTGTTCAGCCTGAAGAAGAGAAAGCTCAAGGGGATCTTATCAATGTGTATAAATACCACCTGATGGGGAGGTAAAGAAGATGGAGCCAGGGTGTTCTCAACGGTACCCAGCAACAGGACAAGAGACAACAGGCATGAATTGAAATACAGGAAATTCCATTTAAATGTAAGAGTGAGCACTGACACAGGTTGTCCTGAGAGTTTGTGAAGTCTCCATCCCTGGAGATATTCAAAACCCAGATAAACACAGCCCCAAGCAACCTGATCTAACTGACCCTGCTTTGAGCGGAGAAGTCAGTCTCCAGAGGTACCTTCCAATCTCAGCCATTCTGTGATTCTGTGGTATGTGGACAGAAAAAATAATGCTTCAGGGATTAAGCAGGGTCCAAAAGTGTGAAACCAAATAAGGATGTTAAACAAGTACAAAAAAGAAGTAGTTCACTATGTGAGAATATTCTGCTTAACATTCAGACAAGAGCTATAAATTGACAAAGTCAAAGTTGCACATTTCTTGTAAACAAGTGAAAAAATGGGCACTGGCATGTATGGGTGCAAGACTTCAAAAGTGAAGTTTGGTCTACTAAGAGATCAAAACCAAAATCTCAGTGAGGATCAAAGGAGAAGAGAATAGATTCAAGTTGAGGATAAGAATGAAGAGCAGGAAGAGGAGATTAAGACCATATAATTTAGCTTTCAACTGCCTAATTTAGTGAATACTCACACTCACATATTACCTTTTCAAAACTCCTTGGGTGTTTTGAAAGCACAGTGTTATGCTTATTTTATTTACATTATTGCTATTATTGCTATTTTGTTAATTTTCACATACTCATCTCATTTTCTGTTTCCCTCAGCAGAGATTATGTCTATCTACTGCCAGTTGAGATACCTCAGGGAAGTAAACTCACTACAGATTTAATGTTCCATGTTTGTGGCAGGCTACTTCATGATTTAAGATATTCACTTCTGGTAGAATAAGGGCTTTCCGTTTCTAAGAGTACTTTAATCCTAAAGTAATTCAGATACAACAAAACCCCTAAACATTAAGTATCGTTGCCATGTTCATTGTATTTATTTCTATGTTTCACTCTTCTACCAAACTCAAATCAGCCATAAAAAACTCTCTGTGCACTTGGCAATTGATTAGATGTGCACTGATAAATAATCGTTATCCCTCCAAGTAATGATACATAAAACGACATACTTATAGCAGTGCAAGATATCCTCATGAGGCTTTACGTATTGCACTCCTCAGCCTTGTTCAGGATCTCCCAGGAAAAGGAGCTACCCTGAACACTGACAGACTCCAGCCAAAGAAGGAAACTAGTCACAAGAGGAAGTTAGTATGAATTTGCTGTATTGTTAAACCTCACTGATTGGCTAGAATGCAAATGAAGATGAAGCAGAATCATTACTTCTGTTAACGATGCATTATTTAAATTACTTATCAGCATCCTAAGATTAAAATCCCTGAGTACTTAAAATTTAAAAGGACTCTTCTGAACCCATAACCCACACTGAGGGAAAACAGTACTTGAACTCTACAAAGTCACTGACCCAGGTTTTTATTTAAGAATACATTGATTGATTTATTTTTGTGTATCTAACAGCCTCTGATATGTACACAATTTCAAAGTTAAGAACATTTCAAAAGATGGCTAGAGGGGACAAATCCTACGTTTCCTTGTAGAACAGTCTTCCACCCCTGGCCCCCACCTTGCAACTGTGTAATTTCCTTTATTGCTAATGAAAGCAGCTGCACACACCAGAGAATACAGCCATGAAAGCCTACCAAAGCCTCGTGGAAATATTTTGCTTTTGCCAACGTCATAATTACTGAGAGGAAGAAACTCTTCCCCCCTTTTTCCAAATCTATTATCATCTGAGACACTTGTATATAAACAGGATCTTAGTTTCTTAAGAGATTATCTGCTCCTACTGCTGGTACTTGATACTTACGATACTTTTTCTATGACATCCAACTCAGATCTACAGACAGAATTTATCGCTACAGCTGTTATTTTAATGTCAACAGCAAATGGTTATTTCACTGAAGGAAGAAGTGGCAGGAGGGAGGCTACCCTTAGGAAAAAAAAAAAATGTATTTTCTTATTAACTGTCTTCAATTCTTGGTATAATGTAGATAACCTTATTGAAAAGTTGATCTCACTGAGTCTTGAAATGTCCAACATGTAAGCTTCATCAGTGCTTTTATACAGTCCCATTTGAAAAGCAATGTGTGTTAACATTTCAAACCCCAGCATCCTGTTGAATCCTACGAGTCCTTCCCCAACCATTGCCACCCCTCTTGGACCTTCCGATCTGTCCCACCACAGGGTGACTTGGGCTTTGACCCAGAGATAAGAACATGGCACTAGCCCAACTGGTGACACACCAACATCTGAAATGGGTTGTTTCAGTCTGGAAGAACCAGACTGTGTAGAACAACAGTGGAGCCCTAAGGCTGGTTTAGAGGAGCTTTTCAGGAAGTACATGTTGTGGTCACAGCTAGTGACCTGAATATTTAATATTTTACTTTTTAGTGCAGCTTGGTGATTTTGATTAATTTATATGTTTAGTGGTTGCTGATGGCTAATTTTACAGTATTTATTGTATTTTTTTAAGTATTAGTGTGTTTAGAAAGTGTTTCTTGATTCTACAGAAATAAGTGCACTCAAGATTAACATTAAACATCATCTTATAATATAAACCCACAAATTTTTCAATAAACTGATCCTATCACCAACATCCCTTGCACAGTTAGATTTTCATCTGGCTGTCAATGCATTTGCATCATCTTTTTTCTCCACATATTCCACTTGCATGATGCTCCACATTGTTTTGCCATGTGAACTGCAGCAATAACTTCCTTCCTTTGCATCTTAATAGAGAAATAAATCCAAAGCATAGAGGCAGTTTTGAGGTCTGGCCTAGCCCAGACAATTTAATCAAAGTCATGAATTAGCATTTTCTAGTTGCTAGGAAATGGCACCTCGGAACATCTGACAGGCAGATGCACTTAGGTTTGCTCTCTGCAACAGGAGAGGTTAATTTGATTCCAACCACTTTCCAATAAAAGGTGAATTTATTTGTACTCCTTTGACCAGCAACAGCAACACAGACTTTTCTCATGGCATTTCTTCTCAGACGTAGGACTTTATTTTCATGAATTGCCTATTAAATGTATGTATTACTTAGTATCCAAAATACACAGGCACCATCTTTAAAATGAAAAGAGTGGCATCCTCAAATTGGACCACCATTAATCTGTTTGTCGAAGAGAATAACCCTTCTACATCTACAAGCACTGATCGGCTTTTCTTGGTATTTACTTAAAATGAAATTTTTTAGAATGCTTTAAAAATAATCACCAGACCAATAAGGGTGCATTTCTCCTGTTAAATTGTATTTAATAATTGTTAGTCTTTTTCAAAACTGCTATGGAATTTATCTTTTCTTTTATTAGAGTATTAAAGAAAATAAAGTTTGAGGCTTTTGAGAAATGAAAGCCTGTCTAGGACCATCTAATGAATTTACCTGAGGCAATACAACTTCCCAAGGAATTATTAGTCTTATTTTTTTAAAATGAGTCTAGATGTTATTAAATCAAGAACTGATGTAATAAAGTCACCTGCTATATTTCCTCTGGGGAAAAGCTGTATATAACTTGTGTGAAAAATATTCTAAGAGTTGGCTAGATGTGTGCTGAATATGTTTGCTAAAATTCATATAATTCCAATACTTTCCCATACAAAATGGTCTAATCATTGAGGGTTAGCACTAAAAACATCTCAGAAAAAATAATTAAAATTCATGAAGTGAATTGTTCAGAACTCAGGCTAACAGGCTGACTAGAGAAAAATAGTGTATTTTAGACCTAAAGGATGAAATGCAGATTCACAAATATCAGATGCGAAGCTTTTAAGGCAAAGATTTATTGGTAGGATGATTGGATTTTGTCTTTCTACATCTCTGCTTGAAAATAACCTTTTTTAAAAATGAGGGGTGACCTATAAATAATGTCCTTTGGCTGCATTTTTATGTCCTTTTCATGGTTTAATTATACCAGCTGTCCTTTACCAATTACACATCAGTACCAAAACACCGCTTTCTCATAAACATGAAGTACAATGTCACAAGTGTGAGTTCAGATGCAAAAAACAATTCAAGCTTCAGTTATCTTTTACCAATTAATTAGTTTATTATTTAAAACTCTGGAGCAGGCTGGGTTCAGCCCTGCTGTAGTTAGTCAAAACCTTTGACTGTTGACTTTAATAAATGCCGATTTTGCCCATTAATTAATTTTTCAGTGTCTGGGGGAAAAATGCCAGGTTTTGTTTCCATTGAGAAGGAAACAGAGAAAAAGATAGGAAACAAGAGAAAGGGAGAGAGGAAGGGATACAGGGAGGGATAAAGCTGGAATGGACTTCTGGTGATATCTAAAGTAGCCTCCTGATGAGAGCAAGGCTAACTGCAAATCCAAACCAGGTTGCTCATGGCCTTGTCCTGTTGAGTTTTGATTATCTGTCTCCAGCAATGTGAATGCCACAGCTTGGCACCTGCCACAGTGCTTGACCACTCTTAACCACCCCCAGGGAGAAGCACCCCATGGCTCCCCAAATGGGGACACCATATGCAGGGTCACTGAGTTTCTCCAGGTGATCCCACCAGTGAAGGCTCTTCAGGTGTCAGAGCATGCACCAGTGCCCAGAGCATTCACAGCAGCCTGTACCCCCTTGTAAAAGAGGATACAAGTACAAGGAACTGCCCTGGGAAAATATTAGAGATGAGTTTAGAGGTAGTAAATAATACAGACTAGAATAAAGACATTTACATTTAAGGAGAAAACCATACCATATCCAGAGGAAAACAATGTGGCAGGGTTTAGGCCAGTCCCTAAGAAGCAGAGCACAGCCTCATCCAGAAGCTGCTGATTCACCAGTAGAGGAAAAGGGAGCTCATTCAGCTGCAGTGGTCACACCATCCCAGGACCTAGGATCTCTTAACTTAGAGCTTCATTTTAAAACATCAGTTGGCCAGGATTCATGACCAAAATCCTGTCAAAACACAAAGGGATGATGTTCAGCCAATATAACCTGGTGTAATTCCATTAAGGCCAGAAAGCAGGTGAGGAACCAAAATCGTGGTTCAAAAATGACCTGATGGAAATAATCCAAACCCACTGTAAATGAATCTTTCCGTATTTCACTAATAGAGAATGACACAAGCCAAAAAGGATTTGGAAGAAGATAACACTGAGCCTACTGGTCTGCTCCATTCTGACAAACATATTATATAGGAGACTGTAAAGGTTTTATTAGTTTTAAATGTCAGTTTTGTCTGTCCAGGATAGTTGCTCCATAGGGACAAAGAGTGTCTGGTATGAATTGTTTTTACCATCCAGGGAAAATTTCATTTTATCTTTCACTATGACAATCTGATTATACCCGAGAGGTTTGGGAGAAAGATATTAATTTTGCATATTTTCCCAAGGAACGGCTGTTTTATGGTCCTGTAAAATAGTTCCCTGCTCTCTGTCAACCTAGTGAAGTCTTTCTGAACCTATTAAGGCAGGTGGTGAATGGGCATCCTGAATGTCTATTACAAATAATTAAAGGAATTTTTTAAATACCTGCAGGTTCTCTAGCATTAATCATTTGCAGTGCCAATCCATTTCTCTGAAAAATTATTCATAAAGTAATCATCTGCAGTAAATCAACACTCTTTTCAGCAGATGTCACAAAAGCCTAATGATCACATTACAGAAGCAAAGAGATGCTAACACAAGAGGGAGCAGGCCAAATAAGAACAGAGAGTAATGCCCTGCTTTCCTGCAAGTCCTATAGACCCTTGGAAAATCCAAATTTAATGTTAAAAACGATGGACATTTTCCAATCTGCAAAGCATAACTAGTCCAGATTTAAAATGTTGGTGGGAAGACAAATCAAACACATCTTCTAATGCTGCAGTAAACAGAGGTGGTGAAACAAAGACAAAAATGTATAAACAAAAGCATTACTCCCAAAGTGAAGTCTACAAAAAGTAAATTGAGTGCCTTTGCCCCATGTGTATGGTCTGGAAATAAACTGAGACATGAGCTCCATTTAGCCTTTGTTTCCTGCTGTATTTTCAGGAAACAGAATGGTTTTAGGGAACCAAAGGCAGATGAAAAGTTAATAAACCTGTAAAGAAGCAAAGCTTTTATACTCTTCTCTAGAAGACACCACAGTAGCAAAGAAGAGAATTTTAGCAACCCATCTGTAAGGAAAAAACGTTCAAATTATATCCAGAGACTGGAATGACAGGTTGAACACCGAGGCACTTACTAATTATCAGCTGGACATGGACCAGATAATTGTGATCCTCAAAGTTACAGTGAGAAAGAGAAAAGCTGAAATAAAAAAAGCTCAAAGAGAAAAACTGGAATGCAATGAGCTAAACTTTAAATGAGACACTGAAAAAATATTTATGCTGGGTATCTGTGGATGAGAGGCAGAGGTCAAGCAAAATCTGAAATGATACAGTTTGCAATTGTTATAAGAAACTGAGTATCTACCAAAGGAATTAACTAATGCCATACAAAGGGTGAGGAAAAGTAAGCTATAGAAAGAGCAAGGGGGAAAAAATACAAATTCCAGCAATTAAAAATTAGTAGCAATGTTTAAACTTATTTGTAAAGACAAACCACATGATAAAGTAATGCTTACTAAAGCACAAACCAAGACCAGAACCTGATATTGTTGATGCAAATATCCTTGAGAAAACTTAAGACACCTAATAAAAATTCATCAGTTGTTTATCCTGGGGAAAAAAAAAAAAAAAAAAAAAAAAAAGTATATTGGTTCTGAACTGTTATAGAAACAACAATGTTAGAGAGTATAACTGCCTTCATATTTATTATTTATACATATATAGCCATAAGTTCCAGTACAGAACCAAGAAATACGCATTTACAAGTAATACAATAATCTTTGTGACATTCTCCATGTGTAACACTGAATAATATGCCAACCCTAAACTTCCTTTTTGATAGAACAGGCAAATGTTCTACTATTGCTGGTTGATGAAAACAATAAAAATGTAAAAAAGTATGAGATAAATTCTACTTTTCTTGTATTCTTGGGGGAACGGATATCCATATCCGATATATCTCCCTTTCCAAGAGGCACTAGTAATTTAACTCACGTGGTGGCTGCTCAACCCACCGGTGTGTTTTGGTTAGCTGCTGGCAGCTCTCTCTTCACTGGTGTGGGAGCAGTGTGTCTGCAGTCACCGGGGAAGGGTGATGGTCTTGGTACATCGCTTGCAGATCAGATCTCTGCATAGAGCTGCAAAGGGCTGCGCTGACACTGTTTATGACACCTTGTTTCTTTATTAATTAGATCAAGTGATTTAATTAGGCAACCAATCACACCAAGCAGAAATCTTTACAACAGAAAGATTAATTTTTATTTATTTTTTTTTCTGACACATAGTCCTTGAAGGTACCTTGGTTTGATTTTTTTTGAGCTACACCACTCCTTGGCCACCACCTAGATTCAGTGGATACAAGTTATGTAGTTAGAATGACTCCGATAAATTGTTGATACCTGAAAACCAGTAGATTCATGTGGTGGGCTGTCCTGCCTCGGCACACTTTCCCAGATCCAGACAGACTGACGTCTTGAAGGGAATTTTATCTGAAGACTGTATGGGGACTCTGCAGACAGCTGTGTTGGATCATCCTAAAATAAAAGTCAAGAAACAGCATTTTTTTTCATTCAGCACTCTGAAACACGATGAACTGTCAGATCTGTGGACCTGTTCTTACCCTCTCTTATGAACCTGAAAGATTTTAATTGCTTGCAAAAACACCTTTTGTAACTTCTTTTTCTAGTGAGGAAATTGAAGTTTTGCTTTTTATTTCTGCCCGGGTTTTGCAGCTCATATTCCATGATCCCATTCAATCTCATTCACTGACTTTTTTTTGCAATTACTTTACCTTGCTATGCAGAGTATAGATTACTGGCTTGTTTCTATCTAATAGATTACTATTTTTATGGGTTACTATATCTATAGATTGTTAACTTCAGCACTATCAAACCAAATGAAAGAAAATTCAACATTCCTTCACATTTTAGTCACTGCCACAAACCAATCGGCACAGTCGCTTCTGGGAGCCAAGACTCTGCCTCTCCATGGAGGTTTTATGCCCAACTTGCCACCCATGAGCATGGGACTTCTCCCCATATAAATAACATAAGATTCCTCCAAACTCCATGGCCTTTCCCCTCTGTCCTTCTCTTTGCCATCCCTCTGCTATGCTTCTGATATGCCAGTAACGCCACTAGGATTTCACAGCAACAGCCAACTGACAGTGGCAGCCCTCTCAAATAGAGCCAATAGAAAATGTCTCAAAAATAATTGAGGTTAACTATGCAACCAGAACTGTGTGCAGCCCTTTGTCTACCTGTCATGAAGGAGGCATAAGCTTCGGAAACATGTTCCTGTTTTATAGTGCAGTTTGCTTATCTGAGCTTTGACATTGATGAGACCCAAATGCCAATGTCATCACTTGGGCCTGTGATGCCTTTCTTCACTCCTGGCGTAGAATCCCTCTAAATCTATCAGTCCAGCCTGAGACAGAGCGAGGAGCTTACCTAACTTACTTAGCTGCACTAAAGCCACCTTAAATCTCCTGCTTTACAGCCTTTGGCCTGAGCTCTGCAAAGCATATAAGCAAAGAAAACAGGAAAGGAAGGGACAACATTTATTTTGAAAAATAGAACCCAGGAGGTTTCCCCCTGCAAGAGAGTCTTCCTCTAAGTTGTGCTCCTTCTTCTGCCATTCCCCATTAGCAGAGTTACTAGGGGACAGAGTCCTGCTGGTAAAAGCAAGGGTTTCTGCTCAGTGGCCTAGAGGAGCCCACCAGGAGGTAAGGCATCAAAATCAATGTTCTCTCAGACATATACAGCAGTGGAAAGGTTTGTTCTGTCGATATATGCTGTGGGAGGCAAGGCTCCCAGAATTTAACTCCTGGCTTTTCTTATATGTGTTTGCTCCTGAACATCTGGGATTTAAGAGATATATGTGGAAATACGGCACTGACATACAGAAGAAGAAAACAATCAATACTGTGCTTAACCCGATCTGAAGAATATGCGGCTTGTTCACTTTTAGTCTCTTGGTTTAGCTCACACTGTAGGAAGAAGTAGTATTTCATACTAATCTAACACTAGGTCAACAGTGTTGGGAATTGAAACAGTTTCAATCAGAGGTTTTGGAGATACACTAGTTGGGGTATTACTTTCATTACAGATGAAAAACGTACGTTTTCCCCTGTTCTAATAGCAAGCACAGTGCCAGAAATCTAGAACTAACTGGAGTTAGAAAATACATCTTGCTAAATTACTAAAAAACAAATCTATGGTTTAGACAGAAACTGAATTAAGTGGAACTCTGTATTTGCACATGGGACCATGGGGGAATTGGGCCCCTATATCTGTACCTGTGTTCTTTATGGTAGAACAACAGAAAGTCTGTGGTATTAACAATACTGCCAAAAATGGAAATATCTGGATCAACAGCAAACCTCTCCGTTACATTTGGATTACTGTTCGCTATCAATGAGGGAACAGGGATGAACTTCAATGAGGAAGTATCCTAAGTCAGTAGTAATCTAGCTACATTAAATAGCATATTTCTTCTGATTTAAAGCAAATTCTGAAAGTTTCTATTGCATACGATTGCAAATTGTCAGTGCCTTTTGGAGCACAAAGTAACCTGGATAAATTCAACAGAAATGTAGGATTTAAAGTCACTGACAAAAAGCCTTGAACAAAGGGTAAAACCCAGCCATGCTATCAGTAGAATGGTCCAAAATTATGGAGCAAATTATTTTTCTTCGTAAAATAAAATTTAATTTTTAAATTAGGAGGAAAATATGGCTTGTCCCTTTCTTTTGCCAACTGATGTAGAATGAGATAAAGGAGGATCAAGCTGAAAATAAGTAATTCTTCTAACTGGTGTGAAATTAAAATTTTCAAACAGAAACGATTTTAAATTTATTTAAAACATTAAAAAAAAATTTGGAAAATTGAGTTGACAAGATATGAAACATTTTTTGTCCCAGTTCCCTGAGAGAAGGATTTATATTTGAACAATTTGCATAAGAAGATAGTTTCATAAAATAAAAAAATACACCATAAATGAATACCCAAATTTTTAATAAAACAGTGGTGTTGCAGGTAATTTTTAGTCAGCACCATTTATTATTTGTTAAACAAGTGTTACTTTAATCTTAAGGTCAGCAGAGCTAACACTGAATATTTTAATTACATGTACACTGGTGCAAACAGCACATTAAACTTCTATAGGAACATAATGACTGACTGATGAAAGACTCTGTGTCTTATTAATGTCTCCAGTCTCATGAGTGTGTCCAATCAATTTTCTAAGTATTTCAAAGCTAGATATTTTCTTGGTTTTTTCATTACTTTCAATGTCCCTGACTGCTATTGATCACTCCAGGTACTTCCTGAGATTTCAACCGGACATTTTCCACAAAGCCAAAGCAGTGAAAAGTCAGAAATGACAAAGATTTTTAAAATTATTTAAATCCTTCCCCACTCCATCATGTCAGAAGGCAAATCTTATTTACATAGCATGATTTGAAGAAAAGCAATTATGTCATTAATCAAAAGCAAACCTTGAAGGCAAAACAGCTCTGTAAAATATCCTTTTTTATCCTTCATATTTATAGCTCTCAAGAGAGAGCATGTTGCCTAGGAATACAGTGGACTGATTAAAAAAAAAAAAAAAGTCAAGGAGCAAGTTATCATATTGCCATGGGATTGTGGTTCATTTTGCCATGTGGGACATTCCCTTTACAATATATGCCCCTGCAATGAATTTATTTTCTGGGATATTCTCTTCTCCTCCTTTTCGTTGTGAAGGAACTGTGCCTGACACACAGTGTGGAATTTGTGGTCTGTTCCACTGTTGGGTTGTAGGGTACACTTCTGTTATTAATGTTGGAATTAAAGAGGCCATATGATAATTCAGTGACTATGTGTTATAATGCTGTTTCTGTCATTTTTGGGTTTAACGGCTGCTAGGAAAAAAAATACCACGGACATGTGCGGCAGGCGGAGGAAGCAAGCAGCCGATTCAATGTGAATGATAGAGCAAGCTTCAACTTTATTGAAAGAAATCACACCTTATAGAAGCACTCCACAATAATCATGCATACTACTCACAAATCTATTGGATACATGTAAAAGGCCACATTATAATATCCCAGCCCCTTGTGGCATTTCAGGTATGTCACAACATCTTCCCTCTTCTGGCCTGCCTTCTTTCCCAAGGTTGTTCACCATCACACTCAAGGCCATTGTGTACCTCAGTTTCTCTCTTTGTTAACATAACAGTCCTTTGTTAGCATAACTGTACCCTGGGTTTTTTCCTTTGTTTACCGCAGATGGCTGCAGTCAGCTTCTGCAGAGACCCATGGCCTTGCTCTCTGCAAGCCATTCTCCAACAGACATGTTGTTATTTGTAACTTTCACATGATAAAAGATCCTCATATCTTCATATACCTCCTTCAGTTAATTATTTAGAAACAATTCTATAACAAAGGCTCCACGTGTATAAACTTTGTTCCTGCAGAATGATAAGCAACAAAAGATAACAATAGATTTCTCATTGGAGCTCTACAGGAAATAAAAGCACTTGGATTGTTTTTTTAGGAACCAAAGGATGTGAAACATACACTCGTATTCATTGCTATGGTAACTAATTTTGGTAAAGCTGCTTTACTTTTGCTTTCTTCATCAGACCAGCAAAAGTTAAATATTGCAGTAAAGTTAGCGCAGTCTTCAGCAATATTATTTTCATTGAATACTACAGGAGCAGCAAGAGCAGATTTAGAGAAGTTTACCTGGAACTGATGCATATAGTCTACAAATATTCCAGTTCTCACAAAAGTCCCCCACAATCCCCTTCTTCTCCTGATTTTTTAATGGATTCATAACAATGAAGTCATATGAAATACAATATGAGAATCTTTAATTCAACCTGCATTTTTCAGTCATTTTTGTTCAGTTTTACAGTCAAACGCAGGCTATCTGAAAGAAGGCATGAGCAAAGAATTTACTAAAATGGACATTGACTCTTTCAGTGCGAGTTAATTTGTTTTCAGCATACTTTTGGAAAAAGAGTAAGATGAGAGATGCATTGGTTTTGCCTGAGCTTTGCACTATATTTTTAACAACTTTCACTTCTTTAGACAGGAATCTGCTTTTGTCAGGTTCTTATAATAGCAAAGAGCACAACATCATAGTGCTTTATAAAATGAGGCTCATAAACAGGATAATAATAGTAACGTGCCTCCTCTGCAGAGGTCTAGCACAAGGCTGACACAACGCTTCTGAACTCCATTCCCTGGCAGTGCTTTCAGGGAAAAAGGAATATCAAGGGTACTCTAGACTTATTTTTTGTCATCCCAAGGTTTTCTGGATGCCATTTCTATGAGATTTCAAGAAGCAACTGCAAGCAACAGCAATCACCTGCTTTGCTTCTTGAGACCTTGACGGTAGTACACAGGTACTAAGCTGATACAAGCAGGTAATTTTTGAAATTTTCCAGGTTTTAGACATCTTGAGGATCTAAAGACCGACTTTACACCTTTTCCACAAGAAAGTCAATCCCTCTTTACCCATTACACCCTACAAGGTAGCTGGCAAGAAAGGTAGATAATGTTTTCCGTATCTGCCTGTGAAAGTTCTTTTGGCTGAGCACACAGCTCCTCCTCCCTCCACAGCCACAAATGCCAGGGAGTGTGTGTACATGAGTGTATGCGTGTGATGAAGATGATGATGATGATGATGATGATGATGAAGAAGACCACAGCTCCCCAACGCAGACTGCCCCCATGGAAAAGCTTACTTGGGTTGAGGCTCCCTATTGAGCACGCAGCAGTAATTTGCAGAGTGCTTCAGGACCTCTGCATTGTGAGTAATTCAGTTTCTCATAATATAACTCTGCCAGCTCAATGTGTCCCCTGTAGAGTGATAATGAGACCTGACAGTGTCTGAGAGGGCACGAGACTTTCAGCTGTATCATCAGAGCCAAACCCAGGCATTTCGACCAGAACAGCTAGTCCTGGCCTCTCACACAGTTGCCGCTCCTTGCTGTGATGGCTTTCAGCAGGGCACAACAAAAAGAGGCAGCTGAGGGCTATTAGCCTTTTCAATCTCTTTTTTAATATCAGGCTACATATACAGATAGCTGCTAGGTCTTTTTTTAGTAGATATTATGTTTTCCACTGACATACCCAGTATTTGACAGAGCTGTTGAAATTGAAACCACACCACTGGCACTTTGTTGTTTTTCAAGTCTGAAATGTCTGTAATACACAGTCCACCTCTGTTACAGTAACAGCTTGGAAAGGCAATAAAAATGCATGATTCTTCCAGACCATGTTTCTGTGTATTTCTGTCTTTCATGGATGCCTGCAAGTAGCATTTCAATAGAGTGTAGGTGACAAGAGTGCAGCATCCTTCACAAAATCAAGACGACAAGTACATACTTTGAACCCAGACACTGTGAGCTGTTCTAATGAAAGACACTGTGCTTAGATTTGACTATCATGAGAGCATTTTCACCACACAGTTTCTTCTCGCAGTGATGTTTCATTAGCTCATTTTCATACTATTCAGAGTAGTGTGCTGTTGCACAGTCAAATCATCGGGAGAAACCAAAAGGGAAATCAGAAGACCAGTCTTATAATGTGTTGAAACGGCTTTGATGCTGAACAATGTTCAGATGCTCTTCTAGAAATACTTACCTCTGACAGCTATGCTTTGCTTTGAACTGGGGTTGAAGAGCCATAACTCTGTGCCTCACGTGAGTCTTCCTTTGTGAAGTTCAGACACAATTCTTTTAATGCTAATCTCTACTAACTTTATTTTATCTTCTTTTGGTGTTGCAGGAACCTAAAGCTGCATTCTCTGTTTCTCAGAACTTTCATTTTTCATTTGCTCAGGAGCTGTGATGTCCAAGCCCAGTGCAGGCCACCAGGCGGAACAGACCAGTACCTCCAGCTTGTTCATTCTTTAGTCCAGCACAATGGAAGAAAACAAAGTGGGAGAGCTCTGATAAGTACATGCACTGCATCTTCAAAAGACTCTTCCTGGCAAGCAGTGCTGTATCTAAGAGAAGGGGAGTGGGATGTGGGAAGACACTGGTAAATTAAAATTTAGCAGGAAAAAGTCCTTCTTGTTAGCAGGTTGCCAATGTTTGCATGGCTGAGCTGCATGCAAGATATTTCACCTGCAGGTCTTACGCATCAAGAAACACAGATAACATATGTGGTGCAAGACAGTTGTGTTCAGCTTTAGTGCTTTGGAAGCACATTTATCAGGAATACTTGCCTGTTTGACAGGAGAAATGCTCCAGTGAATAAAGCACCAGCCAAAACAAACAAACAAACAATTAGGTTAGAAACCTAAAGTAAAAAATATCATTAGTGGGGTGTTTAAGGAATGAACAATGACTGTTTGAAACTAGAGTAACTGCTGATGCCCCTCTGGTCCAATAAGAAACATTAGACATTAAACATATTCTAATAATTAAACATTGTTAGAATATTTTTGTATGAGTTAGTACTACTGGATTAGAAAATTTCTTCTAAAAGGCAAAGTACTGTGTGAATATACATATAATTATATTGCTGAGTGAGGGAAAGACTAAATAGCTCTACGTAAGAAACAAAACAGAGTAAGATAAGCACCATTTCCCTAACTCTTACTGTCACGCATTCATATATCTTCTTACCTTTCCTTCTGAAAATAATTTTGAAACATATTGCACCCCTTGCAAGCATCTATTATGAAAACACACTTATTATGAAAACAGAAGTTGTAATTTTATCAAAAAAATAAGTGCAGTGACAGGTTTGTTAAAGAAGGCTATTTTCCTGAAAAGCTCAATGACCTGGTTTCATCAAACTGCTGTCCTACTACTGGTTTGGTCAAATCTGTATGCCTTCCCTTATTCTTTTGCATGACATCTGTGTGACCCTACCCTGTATATCATACCTAGTAGCTCTGATTACACTGGCTGGGGGGGGAGGGACACCTTCTGTTAAAAGCTAGCTCATCCTGCAAAGTGTGTGGCCTGAGTGGAGAGAGCAGCTGAGGAGGCTGCTGTAGGTTGGGACACTCAGAACAGGAATGGGGTGCTTTTTTCCCCAGGACTCTTTCTCCACACTAGTGCAAGGAACCATTAGTGCAAAATGCATAGACAGTGATGGGAAGAATTTATCAGTGCACCAGGCAAGGTCCTTTTGTCAAGTGCATTACAGAATTGCTTGGTGTCCTAGAATTCTGTTTGCGCTCAGGTGTGCACCTGAATTTGTTCTTTCCAGGGAGAAGCATTTACCGAAGAAGCAAACCTATATGGCAGGAGGAATAAAGTATCTCATTTAACAGCCAGTCACTAGGATGTTTCTTCATCTACTTTGTAAAGCAACTCAAGAAAGTAGGTGCTGGTCCTACTACACAGTTTCAGCTGTAATTTGTGCTGTGAAAGGACTCCTTCTCAGAATAAACTGTGATTGGGTAATAAGGTATGAAATTCACAAGAGCAGATGGCATTAAATACTGTGGATAAAATCCTGAATTCACCACAGGCTAGTAAGAAGAAAAAAAAAGCTCTTGTTCTTGACTTTAATGAATCTGGATTTCTGCACCAATTTCAGAATATT
>NW_020799095.1:101667790-101709668 GCF_003259725.1 Athene cunicularia | reverse complement strand
GGGGGGGGGGGGAGGATGTTCTACTGAACGGTATTGGTCTTTCTCAAAAACGTTTAATTAAGATGTCCCACTGAGCACTGTGAAGCGTGGAATTCATTCAGCTGCTTTAAAAGGGAACAAAATGGAGCATGAAACAACCACATAGAGTTAGCTGGTGATTTCAGCTTGGTAGAAAATGACAGGGGGGTGGTAATTTGTGTAAAGAAAGCTGCTGCTACAGCTGAAATTTATCAGTCAGGAGCCACAGGTGACCCAAGCAGCCTAAGGGCATGGAGATTTAGGTAATACATTCCTTGGAGCTAAAATTATCTATAATTATTTTCTGGGGCTTCATTCTCAGAGTCATGTTCTCAGATACATAGTAAGTAAGCAAGATTCATATCCATGCTTGCCTTTGTACCTGTTTATAGGTGCATGTGGGCTACAACAGATAAAAGTGTTTCTTACTGAATATTACATTAGCCTTTTGCCTGAGAATGTAAACTGTCTTGTTTTCCTTAAATTCAACCTGCCTTTCATTGAATTTGTGTATTACATTTAAAGTTGTTTTTATGGTGTTGTGTAATTTATTGTGGTACCAAGTACAACGAAATATCAAAGATATGTGACTGTGTGTTTATTGATCTGTCTACTGCTCAGGTCTCAAATAGGATTAGGTCCC
The DNA here is from genome assembly GCF_003259725.1 of Athene cunicularia. Lineage (NCBI taxonomy): Eukaryota > Metazoa > Chordata > Aves > Strigiformes > Strigidae > Athene > Athene cunicularia. The sequence goes on along the minus strand of NW_020799095.1, from coordinate 101,709,007 downwards.
ATGGCATTTCTAAATATTAGGCAAACTATCAAATTTAGACTTTGAGAACATTCTTAAAACACTGTAATATGTTTACCAGCTCAAAAATCTCAATTCTCTTGGGAAGGCCACATCAACATAATATCGAATTGGGGGAGGCGGGGAGAAAGCAAGGATATATTTTTCATGTTGATAAAATATGAAAGTGATAAATGTAACCTTTTCTAGGCAAAAGATTACCCTGAAAAATTATTAGTTAAAGAAAAATGATCTATAGATTTTAAGCATCCATATTTTGGAATGATGCACTTCCCTAAAAATACAGTACTTGTAATGGGAAGAGGCTGTCACTGATCAACATCATCATAAGTGGTTATGTTAACATTATCACTGAGTACTGGCATCATTAATTGATCTTCACACTTTTTAGTTTTGCCACAGGTTCATTTTTTACTAAATAAGAATGTGGAGGAATACTATGTAGTATGAAGACAGGAGCAGAAATAACCAAGCAAAATCAAAGGAAGGCCAAAATCAATGCCCAGAAGGGAAATGAATGAAATCCATTTACTTTTTTGAAATCTGGAACAGGTCTGTAACATGGCAATATATTCAGTTTCTTTAGGGTGTGGAAAGGGAAAGAGATGCAAAGAAAATATTCATGAGCTCAATCACACAGAGACACATCCAGATTTAAAAAGGTAGACTTCTCCTGGGAGTTTTAATTAACAAGGCACTGACATTTTACCTTCAAATCAACAAGCCTTTTATATTTTTGCCCTGCTACACTCATTTGAAGGATCTACCCTTTCTTCAAATAGTTCATGGAGGGGGGAAGAAAAAGGGCTATAAAGTAAAGGGGGGAAAGCACCTTATTAAATCGCCTGCTTCTTAAGCTAAGCTCATAAATAGCCCACGGAATGAGAAGTCTGTTAGGGGTTTTGGATTAGACAATCTACAGTGTCAGATTTTTTAAATGGAGTCTGCCAATGTAGGGGCCACACCAGGTCACAGCACTAGCACATTCACGGCTAGAAGGATGCTTCAATCAAGCACAAGTCCAAATGACTACAGGGAAAAATCTAAATTGATAGTTCTAAAGGTCATGAGACATAAATTCTGGTTGGGAAGGAAAGTAATCAAAAAGGCTCAGTATGGAAACCTTGTCATTCCTCAGCTTAATGAGTCCTTTACAAGAGTAAATAAGGGGAGAAGGATGAACGTAATTGCTAGTTATATGTTGAGCTAGCTGTGGTTTTGGTGCCTCCTAGGATTGCAGTTGGTAGAATGGCTAACTGTGATTTGGAGGAAGTTGTTTTTCATTTTGAGTAATCCTTCCCTGGCTTCAGCTACAGAACGTGGCCTCTTCAGGGATATATAACGTGAGTATAAATAATTTTGCTCGGGTCAAAAAAAAGGAACGGTGTGCTTTTTCCCTCCCCTCCCCCCTCCCCCATTTTTTTTTTCCCCTTGGGATATTCAATACAAAAGAGATTGGAAATAACCCCATGTGAACTTTATTCAGATAAGTAACAGTGACTTGTTACATTTCTTGGGTTTATCCCTGTTCTCCTTAAAAAAAAAGAGATTGCTTGTCCCTACATATAAATAAATACCTTCTGGCCCTTCTCATTTGGTTTGATATTATGCTATTCTTACTCTGTCAGACAGTCTGTTCAACACTGGGAATAAAATGAGCCAAGAAAACCACAAACTATTTTAGCTTCCTGAGAAAAGTCGAAATATCAAACGCTGAGGTGCATGAGTATTTCTTTTTCTCATGCTTCCGTTGACAGATAAAATGTATTTGGTTTAGCTATTTTCATCTATTCAGAGGAATGGTTAATGTGGAAAGCAACTGCTGAGAAATGCTTGACAGCGTTTAAGTTCTTGATTAGAGGTAAATCTTCAGCTGGTATAATCTGGCAAAGCATTATCAATATCATGGAACAAACCCAGCTTTTGCCAGCAGAAAGGCCATCATTTTTTATGGATAGGAAAGCTTTAAAGTCCATTGATGGCAGGTTTTCCTGTCTGAAGGTGGTACCACTGCTCTGTACTTTGTAGTACTTTGTACTATATGGGTTACTGATTTCAGAGGACTGCAACTTCATCTGCAGAGAGTACAGAAAAGTTATCTGGAAGCAACTGCAAGTCCCTGATGAACTATTTTGCATGGACACTCTATTAGCTTTCCGTTCTAAGGGACAAAAATGACAATTTAAATAACAAAAGGTGCTTACAATGAGGGGCACATCTGCCCTGTTTCTGCATTAAACTCTAGTGAAGAACAATATCGTATTTCTTCTGCATTAATTACAAGTTGCACCATCTTATTTCTAAGCAGGTACACACAGATGAACCCTCTCCAATGGCATCATAAATTTTTTTACATGTAACAATGACCTTTAAAAGTGTAAAAAAGAGAAACCTGACAAGCCCTGCAAGCTGCACACCATTTACACAAGAACTCTGTAGAATTTACTCTACCTGTGCCATCTGCTTATGCTAGTATCTAGAGGACTATGTTCATCAGAGAAAGGGCAGAGTTGACAGAAAATATTTTTTTTCATTTCAGAAGAAGATTCGTAGAAAATAGCTTGGACTTTTTCAATCTAGTGTCACACACCTTCTCCTCTTGGATAAGGTCAGAATGAGACATAATGGAGAAAAAGATATGACATTTCATGAGATTCCAATACTGGAAAAGCTCTCTCCATGTCAATTTAGAATGAAGATTCAAACACGACTGCAAAGCCTGATTTGTGAAATGTTTCAGTGCCAGCTCATCAGAAGAAATTTAGCTGACAATTCTTTTATTTAGTGTCCTGAATGTCACAAAAAATACTCTGAGATGCTTGATTACCACAACATAAACACTGACATAACAAAGTCCTAATGGAAAAAGGGAAAACCAACATTTTGGGGCATTACCAATATGGACATTTTGAGTGTGTTGAAATGTCAGAATGGTTTGATAAAGAATTATGGCCATGAGAGCAGAGTACTCTGGGTGGGTTACCTCAAAGACAGGGTTAGTTAACACCAGACTAGCTCATTGGCTTGCTGTCCATGTGTCAGACAGCTAAACCAGCTTACCCAGTGCAGGTGTGGATCTGAAGTAAGTCATTCCCCTACATCACCCAGACCTGCACAGTGTGCTCTGTTTCCTGTCACTTGTTTATTCTGGCACCCAAAAGCCATCTGATTACCCTCCAGAAAAGAGCTTTCACACCTCAGCTGTATTAATATTCCCTAGTGCATTATTTTCAGTCCTTCACTTCCCTGCCTGATTTTTTTGTCTGTTACCTATCTTGCTTTCATTTTTCACAGACAGTATAATCTTTTTATTCAGATCCTTCCTAAAACTCATTGTTTTCTGTGACTGCAAAACTCACAAACCACGCCTGAGTATCAATATTCTTTCTTTCCATGACACTTATAAGAGTGGGATTAAGAAATTGGAAAACAGAAAAGGAAAAATAAAGCTACAGAAACCTCTGTACTAATTCCTTCCTCAAGCTTTCCCAGAGCATCTTATTTTATCTGTATGGTTTTTTGTGATTAATTCTCCCCTTGGCTAGGAATATCTTTACTCGTGTTGAATGCAGCATTGAATATCTCACCCAAACTTAACAATATATACTAGTAAGTCTGTAAACAGAGACAGCAGGAATTTTGAAATATCAGCAAGATCACTGACTCCCAGAATTTTGTTGCTGTACCTCAGATATGCCAAGACTGGAATGATTTTTTCATACTTAAGAAAAGAAAAAAGTTACAAACAGGATTTGCTGTTTTAGTTGTTTGTTACTCCAATACATGACAAGTGTCACTATCTGTAAAAAAAATTTTAAAGATGATGAGGAAAGATGAAAGATATAACTTTGGAAGGCCAATCCCAACTAAATTTAAGGAGAAAAGATCTGAAACTTTTTGTCCAAGAAGTTCCTAGAGGACATCAATAACTACTTCCTAACATAAATGCCAGCAGACCCATCAGTATTAAGGCTGTACTTAACCTGTTGCTCACAGGCAAGAAAAAACTGATGGGACATGTGGCTATAGACAACAGTCTGAGTTGCAGTCACCACAAAATTATTGACTTCAGGACCCGGAGGATGCCAGGGAAAGGGAGCTGCAGAGTTAGAAGTCTGAATTTGGAAACTTTTAATTCAATAGAGAATTTCTAAGCAGAATTTCCTGCAAAGTAGCCATGAAGGAGATAGGTGCCTTGGAGAGTTGGGTTGATTGTATAAAGAAAACTTACGAGATCTCAGAAAAAACTATTGTTGGATAGATATACTGGGAATTTCAGTGAAAGGTCCATTTGTCTGAGTACAGAGCCCCTCTGTGAATTAAGATGCAAAAAAAAAGAACATACAAGTGGAAATGAGGACAACCAACAAAGGAAGATGTAAAAGCATTGTTCCAGCACTTAAAGACAACATCAGAAAGGGCAGTGCTCAGCTGAAGCTAAAAATAGATAGGGATATATTGGGTAACAGAAAGAGATTCTACAGGAGTGCTCAGAATGAAAGTTTGGAGAAGATATTGACCCATTGACAATGGTTGATACATGGCTGATACAATTCTGTATCAGCCATCAACCTTATGATGACTGATACAGAATTGACTAAAATATTTAATGCCTTTTTTGCCTCAGTGTTCACAGCCAAAGCCTGCTCCCAAACATCTCAAATACCGGTCCAGTCTGGGAAGCACAGGGGCAGTTGGTAGTGGAGGGCAACATAGTTAGTGATGGTATAAGAAAGTTGGATATATTCAGATCAATGGTGCCAAGCAGGATCCAACCAAGGGTGCTGCAAAAGATGACTCGTACACTGTCTACCATCTCTGAAAAAAAAAAAAAAAAAAGGATATTAGATGAGGTCTCTGATGACTGGAAAAAAAGGTAACAATATGCCCATCTTTAAGAAAAATTAGAATCTAGAAAACTATAGACAGGTCAGCCTTATCTCCAGCCCTGCAAACACGTAGAGGTCAAAAAGGCAATCAGAAATGGTCAGAGTGGGTTTATCAAAGGCAAATCATGGTTGGTCAGCCTGATTGCCTTCTACAATGAAATGGCTGGCTCTGTGGGCACAGGGAGAGTGGTGTATGTCATATGGCTCAACATTCATAAAGCTTTTGACATTGCTTCTGACAGACTCCTGAGCAGGAAGCCAAGTAATCTTGGGCTGGACAGACTGCTAGATGGGCTGCAAATTAGACTGGGCCATCAACTACAAAGAGAGCAACATCCATTTGGTGGGTAGTGACACAAAATCTACTTCAGACATCAAAACTGGGGCCAGTGTTGTTCAATATATTTGCTGACGATGTATATGATGAGACAGAAAGGAGGTCCCTGAAAATGTCATCCTTAATGAGAGGGAGTGGCTGACATCCCAAAGCATAGAGCTTCAGTCCAGAGGGACCCTGCAAGGCAACAGAACCTCACAAAGCTGTGCTGTCATTTTGTGATTGGACCCATACACTGATTTTTGTAATGTTACAAATCTGATTTACTGTTGGTATTATTTGAATTCTGCTGGAATATTTTACCAGCTTTAATATAAATGATCATTTGATTTATTGTTTCTTTCTGCTTTAGCTTGTATATATGGCTTTATCCAAAAAAAAAAAGTTCACCTTTTAACCATTTTTTGACCAAAATTAAGCAGTCTTTTCTGAGTTTTCATGTATTTGCTTTTGCACCAAAATGTATTTTGGGAGTACATTTTTTCTTGGTTGTACTACCATTGTGAAAAATAGCATTTTTACATTCTACACATCAAGCTTGCTCTTTTCAGAAACACCCAGTTTGATCTGTCTCTTCATGTAGCTGTCTATTGCCACACAACTAATTGGCTCCCAGTTTGTCAAGGTGAACTTTTACAATGTCAAACTAATTTCTGAAAATGTGTATTGTTTCCTTTAACAGTCTCTGCAGCCTGAAGAGACTGGAGTGAATTCTGTATCAGCTGCCAATGTTTTTCTGCATAAAAGAATAATCAACAAGTCCAATAGTTTGAATGGATTGGTTTCCTAACCACATTAACTTGCCATTGTGGCTTGAAGCCAGCAAAGCATTTAAGCGTGTATATAAATTTAAACGTGTAAGAAGCCTCATTCAGTAAGAGCTCTAATGACATACTTTTATGTTTTGCCTTTAATGCCTTGAAGTATGCTCCATGAGCAAAGAAACAAGTCTAGGATTAAAAGTAACCCAATATATGGGAGATAAAGACATTATCAAACAAACACTGTGCAGAGCTTTTAAGTGCTTTGTTATCAGCTGTGGACAGAGTTCCCTAATTTTCTTTCAGCACATCTCTATCTAAGAAGACTGAAATTTTCTCTTCAAGTAGCGTACCATGTCTGAAGCATTAATTTCAATGTCAACATCAATTACAGAATGTTACCGAAAGTGTTTTGCTATCACTATTATGTTCTAATTAGGCCTCTCAATCATCCTTCTTGTTTTTATCCTATAAATTATAGCGACTGACTCTTAATGGATTTTCAATGGTTTTATCACAGATTTCTTGGAAAACATTAAACCAATCACACCGTTAAGGAATTTCTTTCACATCAGTTTCAATCAATTCATTGTCACCCTCGTTACAGGATCAAACCCACCCTGTCTGTACCTTATTTTACAACAGCTGTAACTGATGACATTTTTAGACTTCTGAGAGGAGCAGTCACTATTCCTGAGAGCTTTGTTTGTACTCTCAGAGTTTTCCCCATTATGGTTTTTGTTCTAAATGTCATTTCTACTTCCTCACGGTGCTGGTTCAAATATTGTGAAATAAAGTTACTCAAGAGGACACCAGCCTAACATTTGCAGTCAAGAGGAATTCATCAGATCATGAAATAAACTGGCATAAGGGAAAAAAAAAATGCCATTATGCTTCTGTAACAATATTCTGTATTCTGGTAGAAGGACTAGCCTTTTTTTTTTTTTTTCATATTTAAAATGTGTAAATCATGTGTGTCTGCATGTGTGCAGAGAAACACAGAGAAAGACTGTGAGATTTAAAGATGTAACTTTTCTCACAACATAAGCATTTATGTCATCATTGAAAGTCTTTTACTATTTAAAAATTTTAAGAAAACACTCCAGGGAAAGTCTTCACAGAAGCCAAAATTTTCTGTGGACCTAAATAGCACCAGAATCTTATCTTAAGCATAAAATTATATTTTACATAAAATGTACAGACAGCATATCAACAGTAGCATTGACTCACTGGAACTACATACAGTTAAAGACATCAAAAATGTCAAAGGAGATTAAGAGACAACATGGACAGCCTTGTAGGGCAAGCACTTTTCTCCCCATTTGAATAGAATAAACCTAGGAAATTTCCCTAAAATAATTGTTCACTGCTCCCAGCATAAACCTTGGCAGCAACCCTCTGAAAATTATGTACTGTTACCCAAATGGTAGCACCGTCTCTTTAGAAGTTTGAATTTATAATGTTAAATCCTTGTGAAGAACAAGAAGCAGTACTGACTGTGACAATAAATTTGGTCACCTCCAGGAGAACCTAGACTGTTTGATACAACATTTCTTCAGTGGGAGTTCAGTCATACCTAGCAAATAGAGCTATATCTTTAAAATACCCACTTTCCAGTATTCTGCCTTAGCATAAGCAACATAATGTATATAGAACATGTCTTTCTTATACCTTCAAGACAAAACTGAACTCTGCTTTTGCTGTTGCAGAAGCATGACACTGAGATAGAGTAAGTAAACTCAGAGGAGGTTTCTCAAAAATGTCTACCTGGGAAGTTTACTTCTTCAACACTACTAGGATTAGAATGGGTATTATTATGTACTTGAAGCAGTATAAAAATCAAGGGAGGTATATCTCCTGCCTTACACACCAAATAATCTCAGAAAGGCCCAGGGCTCTGCACTTATCACGATGCTGTCACATCAGGATGCCCTGCTTTACCTCTAATTGCAAACTAGAGCAGGCTGGGAGAAGAGAAGGTGCCCTCCTGAGCCACAGCCTGCACCTCTGGGGAATTTTTCAGGATTATAAAGCAGATACTCAGGTGCAAGGAACTCCCAGAGAGACTCTTTGGTCAAAAGAGGGAATTCAATAATGTTGGAATATAAAACATAGTTAGATTATATAAACTCCAACTAATGCATACTGCAGTTTTTAACAGAAAACTGAGTTGTTTCCACACTTTAAGAAGCATGCTGAAAAAAACAGCACTCAGATAACAGATCAGTAACAGAAAAGTTTAAAATCCCACTTTATTCAGCTTTTGAAGGGAGTGATTAGGTTACACATCAGACTCAGCAAAAATTACATGTTCAAAAGCAGAAGTTCCAAGGTAAAAGGCCTAAGGCAGGATGTGTCATGTTGTTACCAGAGGTCTGACTGCTGGGTATTCGGAAATCTGATAGACTTCCACTGCTCAGAGTGGTAGGTGACACACTTCTGTAGATAAGCCAAATGGTAGTATTAATTTCAGTGTTAAGATGGAGCCTTTCCTATCAAGCCAGTTTTCAGAATAGTACTGTACTGGATATCACCTTCATCAACGGTTACAGGATGCTTGCGTTTCACCTGTCAGCTAAAAAAACAGGCTGTGACTACATGTTCTTTCTAGGACTAGGAGGTTATAAATCTCGTGACTTCTGTTGCCAGAGCATACTTTGTTTTCAGCAGTAGATACATCTCATCTTCCGGAAGTCCTGACATCTGTTTTTAGTTGCACTTAGTGGTGCAACCCTACTTCTCTAACATGTCGAACAACATGTGCAGGCAATTAAAACTAGGACCTGTAAAATATTTCTAATACGACCATAAGCAGCTAGAGAGAGGGTAGAGATTTGTGATAGCAGAATGTGACAGAAGATCTATTTAGGTTCTGTAAACACCTCAGCTGAAAAGGATGTACACATGGGTGTTCACTTCAAGGCATAGATTGATCTGTTTTGTGGCAGCATAACAAACCAGCACCTCTCTCAAGCTGTTATCTTGTTCACTGATTTTTCAGCTTTTGATATTTTTTTCTCTTTTTTTTCTCATTATTTTTCAATGTATAGCTCTAGTAGTTACGTTTTTTAAAGAAAATGTTCAAAATTTTGCCAGTACACAGATTTCTATGTGAGTTTTTCAGGTATCTCAGAAGAACACTGATAAGAAAAGCTTAAAGAGCCCAGGGGAACCAGAGGACCCCATATCACCACTCCTTCACAGTTAGTCCCATCTCTTTCAAGGGATGCCTTACTGGGATAAAAACCCCAGAGTGTATTATGATTTAAGGTTGAGACCATACCTCTCTTTATTCTTCCTTGATTTTTCCTCGGGTTCACCAAGGATCATACTCAACCCTGACTGAAGCCAAAGACAAAACTGTGTTCACCACTGAGCTGGGGTTTTATTACCTGGAAACAGGATTAATCTTTTGCAACCAGGTGGTTAGTGATTTCTTTTCCCTGTGACCTCTTCACAGGCTTTTCCTAGCAGCATACCACAGCAGATGCAGATGTATTCATAAGTCTTATTTATAAAATGTTATAGCATTAGATATTCAAGTACTCTCCAGGTTCTCTGTTATAGGGCCAAGCATTGAAAAACAGCTGAATCTGGATTTCAGAGACACTCCAGACCCCTGGAAACTCCAGAGCTGCCAGACCCAGGACCATCATGCTGACAAAGCAACTCAGAGCCACAGAAATGAGAAGCCTGGACAGGCCCACAACAAAACTAACCACAATTCTCACCAGGTTTGTCAAAACAGGTGGACTTCTTGAAACACTCCTTTTTTGATGAACCAGCACTTTCTCGGGAAAATGCCTGAGCAGCTCTCACTTTAGTCTTTGTTAGTGTTTTCAGGATCAGTTTTAATGCCAAAAATACTGATAGAAAATGAATTTTTTCATGCCTATTCTAGCAGATTTTCTACTCCCATGGAAATTACTATTTAACAAACCTAACAAAACACTCATCAGGCATGCATGAATCCAAGCCAGTAGATCTCTTTCCGATTTAAAACTGCATTAGTTCCCACCGTGGGCTTATGTACCATATAGAGCTTGAATGGATGAAATATAAAAAGTATCATTCATTCTTCTCACCCAGAATTTGACTGGTTAAAGAAACTAACTGTACCCTAACTCTAGCTGTAAATAATATTTGCCTGTTTTCAAACACGTGCTTGTTCGAGGCACAGACGATGCACAGAAATATCTTTTCTTTTACAATGCACATTGTGCTGAAACATGGCTGCATAGTAAATTTTAATTAATGTTTTTAATTCTCTTTTTTTAACCCTTCATGACATGCTGAATTCCAACAACTGAGAAAACCAATTAAACTGAAGGCTGAATTAATTTCCTCTTACTGAAGGTTGTCTTACTAGACTGTAGTCATGAAGTTTTTCAATACACTCCTTAATTTCCACATTGAAAGTGAAGGATGAATTATTATTCTGTTCAGCAAATCAAGTGCATTTAGTGCATTAGTAACCAAGGTCAAGAGTTTGTGCTCAGGATGATAAAGTCATAAGACACAAACATTAAAATTTCAGTATTGTCATGCAAAGGAGAATTTAAGAGAGATGCTTATTTTGCTATGCCTGTTGTGTTTTTCCTTGAGTATTTTGAAAAACATGGAAATAACCAGAAAGACCAACTTCTGATTTGAATGGAAATTGGAAGAGCAGAATCCCAGATAAATCTGTTCTCAGTAAGGTTTGTGTTATCCCTGAGCTGCAGGTGAAAGATGGAAAGTATTTAATGTAGCATTTCAGAATATGCTTTATATATAACTCGACATTCAGTGCAAACCAAAACTGGGTGTTCACTCAGATTTTTTTTCCTTTCTCACAACGTAACATTATGAAGTTTTTCTCTAATATGAAAGGTAATAAATGTATATATATCACACAGAAACATTCCCCTTAAAATGCGTGACTGGATTGTCAATCTCATTTACCACAAAATTTTACTTAGCTCAGGTGCACCAGCCTCCTGAAATATTTAGAAGGCTCGGGCTATTTTGGTGATGCATACACATGTTATTACAGTGAAAGAATAATAAAAAACATAATGGAAAGAAACATTTTTATTTTCAGTGCATAAAATAGTTTCATTTTATATTGTCTTCTGAAGATCTTGACACTCAGCATAGGTAGGAAGAAGTCACTGAATTAAAGACCACCCACTCGGATCTGTCAGGTGTTTCCTGCATTGCTGATATCTGCATTTTTATGTTTTTCTTGTCAATTCATTCATCATAGTGGTATTTCTGTCTCACTTTGAGGTTTTCAGCTTGTGGTAGGTGGACTCCTGGGGTCCACGTACAGTTTCTGAGGGACCTCAGAATTTATCCACTGCAATAGGCTGACACTTGGTGTGCCTCCTGTGACAAGTTCTTAGGAGGCTGCAAGTAATAACAGAGCTAAAAATTATTAATTGAAATCAATAGATAGCTATGATATGGTTTAAAATTCCCACATCTGTATGGATCAGCTGAGAGAGCAGCAACTCCATTTTATCATTTGTGAAATAGTATTGCTCACATAGTGGCTAGGACATTAAACATCCTTATTATATTAAACATATTACAGTGGGGTTAAATATTATAGGGTTTATTCCTGTAAAATTCATATGCCTGAAGAAATTTTATCCACACATTTCCAGCAACACAGGTACTAACTGCACATTAACCAATTTAATTTACTCACTTTTAAAAATATCTAGGAGAAATGTTTAAGGATGTTCTATGAGCAAGAAAAAAAAATGTTTCCTTTTTTTTTCCTTGCTTGTCGCTTTTTGATTTATTTATATTACTGCTGAAAATGTACACATTTGACTACTTGACAGATGGCAACTGATTCCAGAGCTGAGGAAGCCAGGAAACTGAAAGCACTCTGTATTTCAGGAAATAATATAATTGTGGAATGGCACAATTTGGAGAGGAAGGGCCTGGACCTAAAAAATTGGCCTAAACAAGTGTATTTAGCAATAGAAAGGGAGTATGAGGGGAAGCCTTGTTCATTTGGCTCTTACCATTTGCTGTGTCTGTGAAAAACCACTAGACTCTATGGTCTTTGGATGAAAGAATATAATTCATGTGAGGAAAATAAATTACTATTGTCAATGAAGTATGGGCACAAGTGGACTAGAAAGACACTTTGAATAATGACAGAATTGTCATTTTTAACCCAGTCACATCAAAGGCAGAGTGAATATTTACATCACCTCTGTGCAGGAGACAGCCTTAGATTGGTATCAACATTATCTGAGATTCAGAGCTTGCACTCCCTTCAACATGAGCATTTTAAATTAGGCACAAGTAGCAGTTCAGGACTCAGAAAGAGCCACACAGCCAGAAGAGAAAGGAAACAGAAGATCGGGTTGGAGTTCAGCTGACCAGCTGAAGGATTCAGAAACTACCCCTTTTCTTTATTCAGTGTTCAGAATTTCTTTTTTAAAAAAAAAAAAAAAAAAAAAAAAAAAAAAAAAGTCATCAGTCTGCAAGAAATCACAGAAATTGAAAAGGAAAAATATTTTGCCTTTTTCTTGCAGACTTGCAGGGCTATCAGTAAGTGCACCAAACTGATTTTCACCCCTGTTCACCATTACTCCTGTTATAACGGATTGATGTTTCTCGTTTGCACCAGTGGCTGTGAAAGCATAGTCAGGCCTACACAGCTGTGATGCCCTCAGTTATTTCAGTGGACCTGATGGTCTTACAAAAAAACTCTACTTAGTGTAACTCAGGAAGGCTCAAATGAAATCATTGCAACTATAGGCATTTATTCCAGGGGATTTGGTGCAAGGTTATAGTTCTAACTTTGCATAGTTCTACAAAGTTTTTAGAGCTTTTTCTCTAATCTGTTTTTATTCTAAACTGAATAAGAAAATTTTACACAGATTAAATGGCACTGTGCACTCCATTGTTCTCTGTAATGATTCTACCCCCAGCTGCAGAGTCACTTCCTTTGCAATCAAGGAGACAATGTGGTGAAACTCCAAACTTCAAGAGTCTTTCTCCTTTGCCAGCAGTGGTAAGATACCGTACTGAAAATGAATGACAAATAAATATATATCAATCCTTCCAGACACTGAGGATGTTAGGAAGAAGAAAATAAGACTTTACACAGATTTTTGAGTGTAAAAAGGTTTTCCTTTTAGAAGGGAAATTATACAGAAGTGTTATCTAAAGTGATTGTATTTAATGAAAAAGCCAGAGAAATTTTTGTTTTCCGGAGCACCCTTTTTTCTTAGGCAATGAGTGTCTATGTATCCCTCGCAGACATGTCCATTAGCTTGAGAAATGCTTGAGATCTAGACTTGTTTCTACTTTCTTCACCTTTGACGGATCTTTAGTGGCTATAAGAAGAAGGTATTGATTAATATCTATTACATATATAAAAACATAAGTTGAAAAATGTTAATCTTCTTATAGTCTCAGAAAAGCTTACAATATTCACGCTGCTGTCAGAGAGGAAAGAAGTGCACACAAGTATAAATATTTTATTCTTCTAGTACACCTATAATTAAAATATAATGCAGAATGCTAACGCGTGCTTTAAATTACCATCACTACAAAAACACGAGCTGGGGTTTTGGGGAGGATGTTTTTGTTTGGTTTTGGTTTGTTTGTTAGGGTTTTTTCATGAAGGTATTTGATTTGAAAAAGAAATTACATTGTTAAGTAAATGAGATACTTTCTTACCAGGTTGTTACTTCAAGTGCAAAGGATCATGAACTCATAGAAGGGGCTATAAGCACAGCAAGCAATCACTGGTAGGGAAAAAAAAAAAAAAAAAAAAAAGAAAGAAAAGCACAAATAAACTTGTTAGCTTAGGTATCTCACTAATGAGGTCCTCAAATGAAGCTAGTGATGAGAGCCTCAGGTTCAAGTAGCTGTTCTGAACCATGTCCAGTGATGAACTAGCTATTTACCTGAGAAGTTATTTCCCAAAAGGAAAATATTGTGTTGAGATGATCTAGTGAACTTTACACGGTAGGATATCAGTGAACTACTCACTACCAGTGAGCTGTTCCTAGCTGATACAAGTGCCTGCAGATCGTTGCAGGGCTTGCAGAGGGGTCTGGGCAGGGTGCTGGGAGCATTTTGTTGGGATCTGTGGCAGAGCTCACAGGATTCATGCCACATGGTGTGAGGATATGCCAATATTGTACCCAAAAGATGTCAACTGTGATTACGCTGTGCAGTGGAGAAGTTATGATTTATTTTTCCTCAAAAAGATTTTTAGCTTGCTTTCCAGTCAGCCCCTGCTAGAGACTCAGAGACTTTCCATCAAAGAAATGGCCCTGAGGTTTTGTTCCTAAGCTGCTTCAGAGGAAGGTTTCTGAGGCTGCCATGGCTCGGTATGACACCCTGAGAAACTGTTCTGGGGCCCAGGTCATGCATGTGCTAAATAGAGTCAAACCAACCAGCTGCCAAGCAGACAAATCCTCTATGCAATGTGTTCCAAGGAGCAGCACCAGCATCTCTGGCAGTGACAGCAACCCTGCCGTGCTTGAATCTGCACAAGTCTCTCCCTTCCTGCCCCACAGAAGAAGTAAATGCTCTCACAGCATTTGGGCTATGAGCCAAGTGAGACCTCTGCAAGACAGAGAAGAGCCACGGCACTCAAAACGTGGGAGCAGGGGCTGGACAGCATGCTCACTCTCACACACCCCACACAGGATCCTCCTCCCTGACACCCAGCACATGGGACTGGCAGTGTGACTGTCTGTCACACCTGCCCCAGTGGGGAAAAAACTGGTGGCAAGCCTTCCAGAGAGTCGCCCTGGATGCAGTTTGGTGTGCTCTCCCTGTTGGCAACCAGATTCAGCAGAAACCTCGGTCACATGTGCGTCTTCTGCTCATGCATCCTGGGGAGCTACACAGTTCCTTCAGTCCATCCCTATTTAGAAATTTCTGTGTCTTAAACCTCCAGCTGGCAGAAGGCTTTGCCAAAATTACAAAAGCAGGCATAAAATACATATGTCAAGTAACTGCTACATCACCTGTGACATGTTCATATTTTCTTCCTGCGTAAGAGAAAAGCCATTGAGCTTCAACCCTTACAGCAGGACTAATATGTAGAAAATGTGCAGAAATGTCACTTAGGCAGAAGACATTGAAGCTGCAGCATGGAACAAGCCTAGGACTCAGTGTGAGGTCTTGGTGTTCGCATATATATCATCTTCTTGTCTTACGTAAGTGCCCAGACTGGCCTCTCCAAATGCCCCAAGACTGACCTTTCAAAAATTCCTTATTTAGCCTTGCTGAAGTCTTTGTCTGCCTATAAAATGTTATAGCCTGATTCATTAATGCCCATGAGATGCATTTTGATGGAAGGGATAATGGAACTATGTAAGGGTTCTTGTCCTTTATTAGGTGCTTTTGCTGTCAGTCTTCAGCAGCCCAATCCTCCCCATAGTGAGCACTGTCAGAAGTTGACCGGTACATAACCTGCAGTGAGGGGGTTTTTTCCCAACTGTTGTAACAAAAAATGTGAGAGTGGTCAGATAGAATTTTTCCTTGCACTCTCAGTCCGCATGGCATTCAGGTTCACAGACAAATTGCTTGTACTACGGTTCATCTAAAGTGAGGGTAGGAAAGGGAAAGGTCAACTACAATACAAAATACTGTCACGCAGGTAAGGCTGGTTGTACACTTAACATGACTGAGCAGCTTCGTTGGCTCAGACTGCAGGAGAGTCTGCCACTGAGTGAAAACTCAGATGCAGCAAGGGTGTGTTTTTCAGGTTCAGCCAAGATCAGACAGTTTTTATCAGCTTGTGCAATAATATTTTATGGTGACTTGTTACCCCATCCTGTCTAGAGGCTTTTTAGCGGTGTTTCCTCCTGGACATGCTGGAGACAAGGCTGGAGCAGTCATCAATTTCTGCCTGGCCTCAGCCTCACTTTGACATCAGCAGTGCTGAGACAGTGGCTGTTGTGCCTTGTGAGTTAAATTCAGATCTCCCACCAGATTACTCTTCTCAACAAAGAGAATGACCCTCGTACCCACAAAGCAATTACAAAATTTCGCTGCAGCCTCATAGCATGTTTGAACTCAGAGGTAAATTAACAGAGCAAAATCATGGACAAAAAGCAAGACCACAGTGATAATTTCTCAAAAAAAAATATAAACCAAACTTACCAGGCCATGGAGGTTGTTGGACCCACTGCAACAGCACCAAAACACAGGAGTGTTTCCAGGCATGGCAAAAGTCCTGAATGACATAAAGAAGTCTCTTATGCCTTATGCCTTCCCCTTGAAGCACCCACCAGAGTGATTCCTAAACAGGTAGGAACTGCTTCCCCATTTCCTTCGGTCCTTGCAGACAGCCTAAGATGGAGGAGGCTTGATACCTATCAAGGAACTAAAGGTAATGCATGTCGGATATGGAAGATCAGGCACAATACAGAACAAGATATATTCCTGTACTTCCATGGTTTTACAGTGTTTACAGTTTTCAAGAATCCCAGATCAGGTCTCCGAGAAGGGAGTGCACATGCTCCCCACCACAAAGCCTCCCCGCTGGGTGTCTGCAGCCCATGTAATGGGCCAGTGTGTCTGGTCAAGTAACACAGGATACAAGCCCACACAGCGGTCTGAATGCTCGTCACCCAAAACCTTGATTGAGACCATCAAATAAATTCCAAATGAACCATCAAACTGCTCTTCAGCTTTGTCAGAGCTCAGCACCTGCCTTGCCATGGATTTCAGTGGGCTTTGGAAGCAGAGCAAGAAGAGTAATTACAGGTTGGACTGGCTTTGAATTTAAAGCCCAGAACTGAAACAAATCTCCAGAGCAGTTTTTTTTTCTCCATTTCTGTATATCAGGCTACTAAGGGATATATTTTTATTTGTTTTATTACTTTGTACTAAAATTTTAGACTTACATCACCAAGAAAAAAACGTTAAGGAGCACATGAAAGTAATTTGAATGAAAGCAGCATAAGAAGAAAACAACTTCCAGAGAATAACACAATACTGCTTTAGTTGGTTTTTGTCAGAGTTTTTATGAATCTATAATCATGGAATACTTTGGGTTGGAAGGAACCTTTACAGGTCAGTTAGTCCAACCTCCCCTGCAATGAGCAAGTACATCTTCAACTTGACCAGGTTGCTCAGAGCCTCGTCCAACCTGACCTTAAATGTTTCCAAGGGTGGGACATCTACCACCTCTCTGGGCAGCCTGTTCTAGTGTTTCACCACTCTCATCGTAAAAGCTTTCTTCTTATATCCAGTCTAAATCTACCCTCTTCTAGTTTAAAACCATTATCCTTGTCCTATCACAACAGACCCTGCTAAAAAGTTTGTCCCATCTTTCTTATAAACCCCCTATAGGTACTGAAAGGTTACAATAAAGTCTCCCTGGAGCCTTCTCTTCTCCAGGCTGAACAACCCCAACTCTCAGCCTTTCCTCACAGGGATGTCTTCCAACTCTCTGATCAATTTGCAGCTGTGCTCTGGACCCGCTCCAACATATCTATGTCTTTCCTAATTTCATTATTTACTTAATATTACAGAGTAACATTTTATGCTAGCGTACTGTGTTTTTTACTGGCCTCAGTATGACTCGCTGTGACTTTTGCAGAGGTTTTGCTGTCGGGAATTTGTTATTCCTTGGCAACAGTGACTTTAGCTGTCTGCTGTAACATGTGTTGATTCACAGCTAAATGCTTCTAAAAGGAGGGCTAAGACAGATGCATCCACCACAGCAGTCTAAGCAACTTTGCTGCAGCCATGCAGCGTGAGGCCCCAGGGAGACGCCCATCTTGGAAAACACCATTGGCACGACTGCAACGTACTCAGGTCCAAGCCAGCATTTTTATGGGGTGCTGCACTGCGCCATGGGCGCTGCATCCCAGATGAACAGGGGTAGCGCTGGCTGGGACAGCAGCTGCCATTGCATGGCCAAGCCATGTCCAGTAGCTGCTGGAACCTGCTTCCAGCTGTCATACAAACCCCTCCAAGAGCTGCTTTCCTGATACTGCCTTAACCAGCAGATGCATGGAACTCTATTTTTAATAAAGGCTTCTACAACATTAACACTGACTTTGACACTGTCAAAACACGCTCATTTCTTATTCCAACAAACACTTTGGAGTGCTCACAGGAACAGCACAGAAAGCTGTACAGAAAAGTGACTCTCGGCCTTTTTCATAATGTAAATCCAAGTTTCATCAGAAAGCTGTCAACTAGATTACATTTAGTTATATTAGCAGGTAGTTGGCACTTTCCTGGACAGCAGTTTCAACCCATCATGTTGTCATACCTGTGACCCAGAACAACACAAACCACATGCATAACAACCACAGACCACATCACCCACATCAGCTCTGCCACTTGGGGTCACAGGCAAGATGAGGCTCACTGTTGTACACAATAAAAAAGAGATGTAAGCTCACTACTCTTGTGCTAAAGCCTTGAAAGGATACCAAAACTGTTTGTATAAATCCTAGCAGCAGGAGGTGTTTTTCTTGCAATGGAAATAAATACTAATAGTGCCAAAGGATAGTCTTGGCCAAGCGGCTCCTGGAGAGGAGTTACCATTTCCCAGCACCCTGTTTTCAACAGGCTTCACCTTTTGCTGGTGTCTTTTGGGAGCTGAGTCTTTTAAGGCCCAACTCTCTTAGGCTAACCTAGACTGTCAGAGGAAACGATATTTTAATGTTATAGTGCAGACTAGCCTTTGAAGATGAAACATGGCATCCTTTTCTCCAGGCCTTCATATATGGTTTAGCTAAAGGCAAAATCTTCCTTTCTCACTTTCTTGACTGTGGCTGACTGAATTTGATATTATTTCATCGTTAGTAAATTTATATATATTTTATGTGAGCAGAAAGACCAAGATAATGGAAAACATGGCATTTATAGTCTGATAGCACATAGGCATCCAAACATGGGTCATAAAACACAGTTGCCCAAGGCAAGCTCCTATACCACTTGAGCTCTTTTCATTTCTATTTCTCTTTTTTAAACAGAAATATCACACCTCTTTCCCAGGGCACTAGCCCTGTTACTGTCATTATTTAGTGGGAACCATAAAGACAATTGAAAAATATCTGTGCTCAAAACAGGAAAGCACTTTTGTTGTCCTAGTCTGGTTCCACATGACATACAGCAAATACAGAGGAGACAGTAAGTTAGCTCCATTTATCCTCAGTCCCACACAGTATCTCTCACTCATCCATACCTTCTTGAGTCTATGGCACCATGTGGTATTTCCCAACAAGCGGAGTTTTATGTCAGTAAGATAAATACCAGCCTTAAAACCTTTACATCAGAGGGATTTTGCACCCTGTTAGATTCAAAGAGCATAGATGCATGAAACATTCAGGCACAAGCTCAGCCTCATGGGCAGGGGTAAAATTGAGCCAGTGACGTTTAAACATCGATGTTTGAATCACGTACACCATACAGACCAGCTCTTGATCACAGCCTTCCTGCCCTTATGTTTGTCCCCTTGTTCTTAATAAAGTAGCAGCAGGAATATTTTAAACAGCTGCAGCTCTCTCTTTTATTTGCATTTTGGGGATAGTTAAGTGCTACTGAAAGCAGAAACATGGTTGTCTCTCTAATTAACTCTTCAGGTGAGCACTAGAAATGGGAAAGACTTTTATAAAAACCTGCAACAATGCACAGACAGAACCTGCTGCCCCTGCTGCGAGGGGAGTAGATCAGCTCCCAGCTGACTCACTAATGGCTCACCCCTGATTAGAGGCTGGCAGGAGGGAAAAAACACCTCTCCTGGTTTTTCTTCATCCTCCCAGGGCTGAATGTAGACCCCACTTCCAGGACCATGGCTTTCTGGGGTGACTTGAAAGAGTCCAAAGTGGCCACACCATCCCCCTCTCTCCATCCAAACCTCCCTGTGCAGTGACAAATAACGTGGGCCATCACCTTACTACCACTTTGCTTTTTTGTATTTCTTCACCTCCTCTGTAAGTGCAACATCCGCTCTTACAAGAGGATAATTTTGCTTCTCACTTTTGACCTGAGGTCATATTGTTTTGGGTTGTTTGTTTTTGTGTCTGTGTGTGGCTATTTTTTTTCTTTTCATTTTTTAAGTAGGCTATCTACCTGTCTCAGTATTCACAGCAACAAATCTCTGGTTAATGATTCTCTAGAAATTCACTGCAGAAGGTTATTAGTTTTTCCAAGAACTTGTGAAAGAAGCTTCCTTAAAATAAAACAGATTCACCCTAAACTTATGAGTCAAGCAACCCAAGGAAAGCCAACAGCTAAACTTTTTGAAGTGGGGATTCAGTAAGGTTTGGTTTGGGCTTTGTGTTTTGTGGGAAGGAGTGCTCAAAACTGAATGTCAAAAAAAAAGAAATATCAGTACTCAATGGAATTGGTTAGAATTTGATCAGGTGGCAGAAAATAAAGAAAAAAGAGAGAACACCTCCTAAGAAGAATGTCTTAAGATTTTGCATTAATCTTGGTTTTACTTAATATATTACAGTGTTTCAGAAAAATAAAAGTAGAGTTTTCACAGCAGCACTACAGTCTTCCAAGATTATTTAGGTTAATCACGCCAAAGTACTTTTTCTCCCCAGCACAGGCAGCTCCTCTCTACACAGCCCAAGGGAGAAGAAGGGCTGGATCATAAGAACACCAGACAGTCTGATCTCTGCGACAATTAGTATTCCCATCTTTTTCCTCAGAGAGCTGTAATTTGTCCAAAATTGAGCAATGCTGCACCAACAAAAAAGCCCCACCAAAATAAATTGTAATTAATGGTGCCAAAGCATAAGGCTTCTAGAGCTTTACCGGAAGGAGGACGCTAAAAATTAGAGAAAGGAGGTATTTTTTCCTCATCTCTTCTCACAGAAAAAAAACATTACAGCTCAAATTTTCCAGAGTGATGTTGCCTTAAGTACATAACCAGCATGAAGAAATTCAGTTCAGACAGGTAGAGTTTAGCCAAGATAAAAACATCTGTACATATAGTTACGTAATTGAAAGCATGATAATTCTAAGTGTTGTAAGTAGTTACAGGACAGGTGTAATAAATTTCCCCACTATAATAGAGATGCCATACAATTAAAACAGGTGAAGGGAGAAAGATCCATTAGCTGATACATGTTGCTTCTCTTCTGGTTATTGTTGACTGTATAACTATTGCTTTACTTTTCCCAAATAAAACAGTTCCCTTAAATTTCAACAACTTTGTAGAAGCACTTAATCCAACAGGAAAATTTTACATCTCACCTCATGCATAATTAGTGTATTTAATGACCTCTTATGAAAGCCTTTGCCTAGGGATTTTTGAAAGCTTAATTCTCTATTCTTCATTATTTTGCTGAGCAGTTCAGAGAACTGAGAGGTTAACCAGGAATAAATTTCTACAGTGGAAATCCTACTAATATCCTCCAAGATATCATGCTCTTTAGTTTTTCTATTCTTAATTATAATTTCTCCTTATTTACTTGGTACTAAGACTCACCAACTTACTGTTCTTAGTGTATTTTGAAAGGAAATATGACATTTGATTCCCTTGCCCTTTCTGCTAGTATTATCTCATTTAATGACCATTTCCTCGGTCACTAAGACAGTTGCACAGTCTGACATAGCTCAACCTTCACAAAATAAATAATCTTTTGCATTTAAGTCAGAATTTCAGCTGTGGCTTATTCCAGATTTAATTACTCCTTCAATTCCAGAAGCTAGGGAGCTATTGTTCTATGTTTATTATAATTCATTAGAACTAATTACAGAAGCCTGTTTTCCCCCATTGTCAAACTAACCCTCAGACTGGACTTCCCTCTGCTCACTTCCACAGCTCTTTTCTTTTAGAGTCTCTCTCAGCTGAGTCGCTGCAAAATCCATTGTCTCTATTGCCATCACTAGAGTTTATTCCACTCATGTCTGGGGGGAGGTGAAGAATGAACACTAATGTGAGAGGCACTGATCTATCCTTAATGTGACCAAACAAACTAGCGCTCAGACAACTTAAAACTGATAGACACTTGATGGACACAGGATGAGACAAAAGAAAAACACGGCCTATCTGATAGCAGCAAGTGGGGGTAACGAGCACTGCCTGCTGCCAGCACAAGTGGGTAAAGCAGGCTCTCCAAGGCAACCCACTCTTGTGGATCAGGTTCAAGCACTTACTACCTCCTGCTGCTGGTTGCAGCTCCTCCTGGAAGCTGTTCCTCCATGCTGACATGTGAGCACTCACAGGTCAATTCGGTGCAAGGAAGTTTAAACCACTGTTGAATAATACCATTCTCATTATTCACAGCAGTACATCTGCAGTTCAGACCTCTTCCTGGTTTTGTTTTTTAAATCTTGTTTACTACAAATGGAAGTGGGTTTTTACGAGCTTTGTTTTCATATCTACTGACATTCTCCTTGCCGGTGCTCTTAAGGTATGAACACACCTTGGTTGTTGTATGTTTTTTTCTTGGCAACGGCAAGCCTTGCACAGATGTCCACAAATTAAAAATTAGCTTGACTATTTTTTCTGCTACAGCAACATGCATATTCAGGACAGTGTGAACTTGTTTTCTCCCTGACTCTGGTTATAGTACTACATCTTTCAGGTCTACTGAGAATATTGCTATGTTCTGTAAAGATGCTGAAAACAGTAAACAAACCATTTCCCTGAGATTTTTGTTTGTTCAATGGATGTTACCTAGTTCGTAATTGTTTTACTTCATGCAATCAGCCAACCGAAGAAGCTGTTAAAAAAAAAATTGCCATTAGTGTCTGAAGGGATAATAAAGGCTATCACTATCAATTTACACTTTTAATGTTCATAGTTTTCTCTCTTACTTTAATGGCATATTTCTACAGCTACTTGATGTGGTGAAACACCTTTCTGCTACTCATCAAAGATCGCTGTAACAGCCATTATTCACTTATCAGCAAAGACAGACATATATTGTGTGGTAAAGGGAATAAAGCAGCCCAAAAGTCCTGGCCAGGTATCCAGACCCAGACAAACCATTCCACTCCAAGGCTGTCAAAGAAATCAAACTCATGGGGGTTTGATCAGGCACGAAGCAGCCCCAAGGAGATGGAGTGTTTGCTTCCCAGCACCGTCACAGCTCCATGAAGACACTGCTAGATATGAAAACACAGAGACAGAGACAGCTCTTCTACACTTGAACTTTCCATAGCTCTGGTTTGTGATAGGGGAGTTGCAGTACCCTCCACATCATGCTGGGATGCAACCTATGTTCATAATGATAGAGCAATCAATTCAAGCTTGAGGCTGCTGAAAAATTCTGATGGCTGCACATTTCTAGGTATCTGTTAGTATCATATATTAAAGTAACACATATTTCTTTAGATATATTTTTTCAGCAGCAGAACACAGGTATCCACTTCTTCCCCACCTATAAAACACAGGCTTTCTTTCAGTCAAAAGAAATCTTTTATTCTATGCAACACAGTTTCATCACTTACAGCCATGTCTGTAGCTGGTTTTAGATCACTTGGGACAGAGTGGAACTAGTATAATTTCCCTGAACTCTGGATGTAAAGCACTACCAACCCAACCAGCAACTATTTCCACCCAGGTTGCACAGTCATGAGGTGGCTTCTCAAGGCAGGACATAATGGGGATCCACAAGCTTTCCCCTCTGCCCATATCATGACAAAATTCCTCCAGCTGGAAGTCAATACTGTCTAAGAAAAACGAGCCAATAAAGTTTTCTCCTTGCCTTTCACAACATTGTTGATTCAGCAATGCTATTGCCTTATAAAGTAGTAGAAACTGTGATGTTGTAACATAGTTCACAATGAGCACAGATAGATGAGCTTCATTTGAAATGATCTCATTTCTAGACAATCAGTTTTTTTATTATAGCTGTGCCCGAAGCTGTCTATTCTCTTTTCTCTGGGTGCTTGGCCACCCAAAATGATGATTTACTCTTGATTATGTTTCAGCTGCTAAACAAACACCAGTCTGGTGTTTAATTTATGAGCAAAAATGCTGCGGGAGGTGAAGATGCATGAAACAGAAACATGAAAATCAACACGGTATAATTTCCCAGATAATTTGTAGTGCTGCAGGTAAAAGCTTGCATCAGTCAGGCCCAAAATTGAGCTACACCAACTTGTCTTTCAGCACCATTTTATAATTCTGCACTGCAAAAAATTAACAGGAAAACTGGTTTCACTTGTCTCTTCCATTCTGTAATTAAAGCATATTTTTCCATTCTCATTTCCATTAACAGTCTTTCAGCAGGTTATACAAAAATTTTCTGCAAGTACTTAGAAAAAAAAATTAGATCTCCTAAAATCTTACAAAAATATAGCTCCTCCACTCTTCCTATAAAAACTCTACACATCCTCTAGTCAAGCCCTTAGTAAAACATGCAGTAGTTAGTGAACACACCTGGAGTACTGTGTTTAATTCTGGGGCCCACAGCATAAGACATGGACCTGATTGAGCAGGTCCAGAGGAGGCTCAGGAAGATGCTCAGGGGGCTGGAGCACTTCCCCTGTGAGGACAGGCTGAGAGAGTTGGGGTTGTTCAGCCTGGAGAAGAAAAGGCTCTGGGGAGACCTTATAGCGGCTTTCTAGTACTTAAAGGGGGCTACAGGAAAGATGGGGAGGGACTCTTTATCAGGGAGTGTAGGGATAGGACAAAGGGTAATGGCTTTAAACTGATAGAGAGTAGATTTAGATTAGATATCAAGAAGAAATTCTTTTCTGTGAGGGTGGTGAGATACTGGATCAGGCTGCCCAGAGAAGCTGTGGCTGCCCCCTCCCTGGCAGTGTTCAAGGCCAGGTTGGATGGGGCTTTGAGCAGCCTGGTCTGGTGGAAGGTGTCCCTGCCCATGGCAGGGGATTGGAACTAGATGATCTTTAAGGTCCCTTCCAACCCAACCCATTCTGTGATTCTATGATAACTGGTCGAAATCTTTAAAAAATAGCAAAAGGAAACTCTCTGGAAATTCATGAGGTTGAAGGGGACACCTGAAGTCTAACAAAAATTGAGGGGTATGTTGGATTTTCATCCTGAAGTTTGCTTCTGTATCTTGAAAGTGGAAGTAATGAATAACGAAGTTAAAATCAGTTGAAGGCCCCAGGGTATATGATGTTCCATTTGCAGCCTAGCTCTAGGAGCTCCACTACACAATAACTTTCTCCTGTAAAAGGAAAGGTTAAAACAAAAGGCTGAGACTTTGCCTCTTCATTTCCCAAATGCCAATTCCTGACTTTAAACAAACAATACCAGTCAGACCAGAGTTAGTCCATTAGTGCTTTTCCTCCCTGTGCAACTTTCTAACGTTAGATGTGGTGGCTCTAGTTTCTCCAAACTACAGCTGCAAGTACTGGCTTGACAAATGCAGTTACCCCAGGTAGGTACACAAGCCTCTGGGCTGTCCTAAGGGAGCACCCATTTCCCCCCTCTATTGCCTTCAGTGCTTAGAGACACTTGTCTCTAAATGGGCACCCAGGTGAGAGACTCAAAGTTAGCACAGATGCATAGTCCCCAAAACAACCATACCTGTGAGAGCGTATCAGAAAGTCTCCTTTCTTGTGATCAAGTCAGAAAAATTAACCTTTGGGGACTCCTTTTCTTCTGTTTTCAGACTAATATTTACTATGAGGTTTCTCCATCAGAAAGCTCTAAAAATCCAGCTCTTCAATCCAGGTCTCTTATTTTAAACCATGAAAAATAACATAGAAGCACAAGTATAAAATAAACCACTCCATAAAGATCACTTTGTGATCTTTGGTCGCTTTGTAAAATCTCTCCTACTAGTCCCAGCCTTTTAACCCAGCTAACTACAGCTTAAACAAACGGGTGTGATGCATATGAACCACAAAAGTAGTTGTGAACTCATTTCCAGTAGCATTTATGGTATCTGTAAACATGCAGAAATGACTACTTTTCATACTCGCAATGCCCCTTTGTGTTTAATTAAATTTTCAAAATACATTTAAATATATTTGAGATGACTTGGTGCAAACCTTATACAATAGGCCATACTTGAAGCCACTATAATGCTAACCACTATGGTGGCATTGTGACCTACAAGAACAGAGTAATCAAAAGCCTGGCCTTTGTCCTAAGAGATACAGTGTCTACATCTGAACAAGTAAAAACAGATGAGGACTGCTGAGGGCCATCCCAAAAGGGCGGCCAGCTTGTTCTGGATGCTGAGGTTTTGTGTGTGTCTACACCTGTTCCTGGTGGTTTGGCTTCAGACTGTAGAGCAATTCTCAGCAAATTTAAGTTACTTACTAACATGGGCTTAGCCAGATAGAAATTTCCTGTCCTGAAAAACTCAACATCTAAGGGGCTGGATCTCACAGACTATTGCACAGGGGACTATCTTAAACAGGAAACTTAAACAGTGTCACAGTGTGGAAACATCATGTTGGTTCCAAATCTATCTTGTTTTGAATCTATTTACTTTAGTAGTCTCCAGTCTGTAGCTCACAAGGTGGTGTCCACTTCCAGACCACCTGGCATGGCTCAGACCAAAGACCCCACACAGCTGCAACCCAAGTGTACAAGCAGCCTGAAGTATGATGCCACCACAAGCAGAGTCCTCCAGGGGACAGCAAAGCTTGGGAATCACATAACGGGGTATATAGATGGCTGCAATTGCTCTAATAGCTAAATGGCTAACGGCAATAATGCTGCATAAATAACAGTAACAGTGTAAAACAAATTTCACTGAAAGAAATGCATATTAAAAGATATATCTCAGTTTCAAAAGACAGCCTGCAGAAATGTAAGCAGAGAACTCTAGAGGACGCTGTGTTTGGTTTGTGGATCGTTTCCTGTGTCCTTAAACAGACCTACCTCTGATGAAAAGAAAGAATTTATTCTCTTTCTGTTTTCTACATGAACTTTCAGTATCCTTCATTACTCTTTTTGTTGTACAGACTTAATTTTCTTTAAAACTGGAGGACAGTTAACTCAGCCTTTTCTTGCTTTAATTAATGTTGCTACCAGTTTTTTACCCACAAGATTTTTTTTGGCTGAATTTCATGATGGACGGTAAATTTTTCTAAAACATTGACATGAGCCATCTCCTTAAAAAGGTCCCTTTCAAATTTCTGAACGTTACTTGATTTCCTTCATTGAACATTTCAGGAGTTTCTTTCTACTTGTGTTTTTTACAGACATTTTTCTTTCAGTTGAAAGATAAGAAAATCTAGTTTGCTATCTTTTTTTCACTCCATTTTCTTTTACAGTTTGTAGGCTTTGCAAAAGAGGTAAATGAGAAACAATCCTGCTTTTACTGTCTTTCAGCAATATGTCCTTTTCTCTAACTGATGGGAAATATGCTGTGTTGGGAAATAAATGAGAGTGAGATTGGAAGAAGAAAATAGCATGAGGTTGTTCCCTTCAGCAGGAACCACCAGTGACAGGAGAAAATGAGGGAAAACTAAATTCCTCTGCTTTCTTATTTTGCTATCCCCCTCCCTGAAGAGCTATAGAACTGATGCTTCTTCATTCCCAGCTCATCCTCTGTGTTACATTTTGTCTGAGTTTGTACCATTATTAATTCCTCCTCTGGAGCCAGCACTGAGCTGACCTGCACGAGGAGCTTCTAGACAATTCCCCTTTGTCATGACACTGAATATGTCTGATTGAAAGCTCATTGAGATTAATGAGAATCTTTCAAATAAAGTCAATAGACTTTGCATCAGGCCCAAGATGTTTCAGTCCAAAAAATAACTGAAAATAGCCCCAAGATCTTCTCTGTTTATTGTCTCTCAATAATTTCCACATGAAATATGTTCAAATTGTGAGTAAAACAATATACCTCTTCCTTCCTTCCTGATTTAAAATCTCTGCCTGGTGTCTGAAGTCATCTTATTTATTTTTTATAAACATTCTGAAAGCTCAGGAGGTCAAATTGTGTCATGCTGGTAAAAACGTGAAATTTCATCATCAACGTGGCATTTCCACAATATTTGGTGAAAGAAAGAAAGAAAGAAAGAAAGAAAGAAAGAAAGAAAGAAAGAAAGAAAGAAAGAAAGAAAGAAAGAAAGAAAGAAAGAAAGAAAGAAAGAAAGAAAGAAAGAAAGAAAGAAAGAGGTCTCCTTTTGAACAGACAATTCAGAGTGTCTTATATGCCATGAAAAAATTGGAAAAGTGTGTTATCAACAGAGCTGAGCTGGTCTCTGGTGGATACAGCAAAGAGTGCCAGTCAAACCATGCCCTGTCTACTGGCCTAGGAGCAATGCCATAAGATATACAATGGCCCGTTCCATCACCGTGTTTGTGCTTGCAAAATGAAGGCCCTACAAACTGTATCAGGAATCTGTGAGGGACTGTGAGTATACTCTTTTCAGCAAAGATTTATTGAAATGCCATAAATCAAGTGGCTTGGGAAAATTAGAAGAGATGATGTAAAGGAAAATTAAAGAAAGGCAATGGAAAGAAATATGATAAAAGAGAGGCATAGTTCAAAGAAGAAACTAATCTGTAAGTAAAAAGTACTGCCAGTATTAGTTGCCTGGACATACTGCAAAAAAATCA
Organism: Athene cunicularia; assembly: GCF_003259725.1. NCBI lineage: Eukaryota > Metazoa > Chordata > Aves > Strigiformes > Strigidae > Athene > Athene cunicularia. Next base: position 101,680,543 of record NW_020799095.1, on the reverse strand, counting down.
CTCTTTAGAAAAGAATTATGAGCAACTTTAACTGAAGTAATGTCTTTGTCAGGCTGAGGGCCTTGGTGTTCCCGAGAGTGTTCCCCTAGAAAATAGCATTTTAGCAATATTAGCAGAGAATTGAGCCCCAAGAGTGCCTTTTGTTTCTCCTCCTATGGATTAGCTTGACACCTCCAAAGCTTTCCACAGGATTGTAAATTTTACCCTAACAGATCTATATAAAAAACTTGTACCAGTCCATTTTCATGTATGGCCAGTCTTTGTTGTCTAGAGGTTACACAGAAAACGCCAGTGAAAGATCTGTGTATAGATAGTGTCAATCAACTATGTTACCATGATTGATTTCCACTTGTCTTTGATCCCATGTATGAGTAACTTACACTTATTTATGTGGGCTTCTGTGACAGAAAAGCCAAGTGCTACTACATCTTCCCCTGTATGATTATTGTTATACTAGAGATTTCACATTGCATGTAGTCAGTGTTACTGCCATTCCCTGTTTTGCCAAGCAGAGAACTGGTGCATTCACTTCTCCCAGGGCTGAGCAGCAGGTACCTAACCTGCTGCTGCTGAAGAATATACTGAAATAGACTTTTCTGTCTTACTGACTTTACTGTATTGCAGATAACTCACTAGAGTAAAGAAAATAAGTGATGTGGAATTAAGTATACAGGCTGAACATACAGTGGTTTTGGTAGCTGATAAACTTTGACCTTTGATAAATGCAGATATTTTTAATACTGGAGCTCAAAACAAACCTAGAACTCCCATAGATTAAAGTATTCAGTTGAAATGAATGGACAGTACGTAATGTATTTCCCTTTGCCTCAGATGAAAGGTCTCAGTCTGTCCTTTGTACAATACTCAGTGTACTTCAGGGTCTTTGAAAGTTCTCCATCAATCTTCTCTGACAGGTCCCATTGCTGCTGGTGATTCACCCCTGTTAGATAAGACCAGAATTTTTATATGAATTTTAATTACTTCTTTTGGCATTTAGGCACTGCACAAATACCTAAAACAGGAATATAGTCAAGCTACCTGCACGCCAGAGTACCAAACTCATTCTGTTAGGTCGCGCATATTTTCATTTAGCCCTCAAGGAATCTGGGATTTTCCATTTACATTACATTTCTATACCCTCTCTCCAGACAGTTCCTGATCATTCACCCATCCCTCCCCTCTACTCCCTGCCTCACTGTCAAGGCTTCACTGAAGTTAGCCCAGGCAGAAGTAGAGTGACAAGTAGAGAAGTAGTTTACTCAGTAGTTTAAACTGTGATCACACACAGTGCAAAGGTATAATTTGTGGCAACTCAAAAGCAACTCATCAACTTCATTGTAAACTAATGCACTACTCTGTCTTGAAATATCTTCCTTTTGTTATTTTTCTGTCTGCAGAAAAATACCATAAGAATAGAGAGAAGTTTTCATAGTTGTTAATTTTAAATAAGATCTCTAGGGGAAAAAATATGATTTGTCTCCCTTTATATTATTTTCAGACTGACTTCCTACAAAAGGGAAACTAAAGTAGTCACACTTACTGTCCATCTGCCTGTTCATCTGTTGAGCTGTTTGTCAGTCCCTCCTTCTCGATTGTTTTTTGAGCTCACTAGCCACTTTCAGTCAAATTTGACAAATGGCATCATAAAATCAGTAGTGGGTACCAAATTAGAGCACCCAGTGAAGGGATGGCAGCAGCCAGCTGGCCAACCAGAATGTGAACACTGCCTGCCTAGTCAGTGTGCTCCAAACTAGCCAGAGAGCAAGGCACTCCTTGCACAGGCCACCAGGTAGGAGAGGCTGGGGACACTGCACTGGTGACATGTAAGACATCTGTGTCACTTCAGCCATTAGTGGAATACTTGCTAGTGCAACATGTCAAACTGGTAAATGATTGTTTACATGACACATAGATGTACACCAGCATCTGTGCTGCTGTGAGAATGAGGTATTTGCTGCTGGATAGGATGGGCAATGTCTCCTCTATGTCGTACACTCAGTTAAACTTAGGAGAGCATTTGTTCTGCATCCACTCGCCAAAATGCCATGCACAGGCAGCAGGGAGGAAAGCTGCCTTCACCTTGCCAGAGAGGAGAGATTCTTCTTTTCCTGGAAGAAACTGATCTCCATTTGGTGGTGATCACCCCACTCCCAAGCAAGGATGAGGCAGGCAGGGAGAGTAAGCAGGAGAGACAGAGGCAGGGACTGGAAGACTCCTAGGCAGAGCAGAGAGATGGTACACAAGCAAGTCCTAAGTATGGGAGCAAAGGCTTGTCCTTGTGACCCAGAGCAAGAGCTGTGTGGCATTAGTGGCATCTAACCGTTGCTGCATTGCAGACAGTCATGAAGTCACCAGCCTGGGAACAAGCTGGAGTTAAGCCTCTATCTCACAAAGAGATAGCAGCCCCCTCCTGTTCATATTCTGACTCTTCCTGAGTTTTCTCTGGCTTAAAATGTTCTGTGTTCCAGTGTGTGCTCCAATAAAACGTTTTTCCTGTTGTTCAAAGCCCATCTGTTGCTGCTAACATGCTTGTTTTAAATAAACTGTTTGGGCAGAGTCACCTCAAGGCCCTGGATGGCTCTGGGTCCCATGACACTGGCCAACTTTTCCTGATGTTAGTTCCTACCTTCCATATGCATCACCTTACTTGCTGGTCAGGGATTGAAAAATCATGTAAGGTCTTTGCTTGCTATTGGATACAGTGGGAGATACAGGGGAAGGAATAAGTGGCAGAAATAGCATTCAAGGATTGCTGGCACTGGTTTCTCTCACTTTTGATGTCATCTCCCCTTTCACATCCCTCTTGAATTCCAACTGCCTTCCAAGTCCAAAATCCAAATCAAAATGCCAGTCTGCACAATGATTCCAGCTATTCCAACCTGGTCACCAAAACTCCCAGAAATATCTGGAAACATCTACAGAATTGATTCATATTGTCAGCAGAGACCTGTGGACATGGAGGGAGGGAGGGAGGGAGGGAAGGAAGGAAGGAAGGAAGGAAGGAAGGAAGGAAGGAAGGAAGGAAGGAAGGGTGTGGGGTTTTTTTAATAGGCTAGTATAGTTCTTCCTTGAGAAAGAAGAACTTGTTTTTGTTGTTGCTACTTTTTTGACACGATAATTATTGACAAGCTGTTGCAAGCAGCTGGAGCGTGGGGAGAGGTTTGCCTTCTATCAAAAGGCTAAATATGGGAAGAAGCCAGAATAGGAAACTAAAATAATGGGCTTCCAAAAAAGCAGGCTTCAACAACTGAGGCAGCAGGAAGAGATGGAAAGATAATCTGAAAGATATGATGTGTCAGGAAAACTGGCAAATTGAAAAAAAAAAAAAATAGAAATCATCATAGGAGTCAAAAGTGGCTGTATTAGAAATTTTCTAAGCACTTGAAAACCTTAATGGACTCATACAAAAGAGGAAATTAGAGTACATAACTTGCTGAAGAGCTTAAAGAAACATAGATAATGTTTTCTTTGCTTCAGTATTCACAATAAATATAAATTGTGAATGCACTTAAATTTGATGAGGAATTAGGCATACAGACTGAAATAACTTTTGAAATGGTTTTGAAAGTATTAAAAAAAAAAAATCATGACGTGTTCAACATGACACAGGCTGTGCAAATTCACTCCTGTCTAAAACACTACCCGAACTGATGTTAGCAAGTATCATTAGAAGCTCTATTAGAACAGGGAATGGTCAAAGAACTGGAGACAGGCAAGTACAACATACGTGTTAAAATTGGGGAAAAGACTTAATACGCTGGTCAGCCTAGTTCCAACTTACTAGATACAAGATACTAGAAACAGTGAGCCTCAAGACAATAATAAATTTAAAGAAATCCACCAGTCAGACTGACTCAGTTTCATCCTGAGAACAATTGCCCGAGCACAGAGCATGGTATGTCCAGGCAGGCAGCATGCAGATGATGTTGGAGCTGCAGTAAGCAACGACTTTGTCTCTTCTTCCACAGCACAACAGTCCTATCAAAGTATTAAATGCCCTGATGTATTAAGAGGGCTGGCACACCTGAAACGTGGTGGAAGTCATTATTTTGCTCTAGTTGGTGTCATTTAGAACCCATCTCTAGGGCCTGTTATTTGGAGTAAAGGAAGAAGGATAACAGACTTGGAAAATACAGCTTAGGAGAAAAGGCTGAAGGAGCTGAGTTTGCTCAACCTGGGAAAGAGAAGGGGAAGGAAAGCACAGTAATTTCCTTCCAGTGTTTGAAAAGCCTATGTGAAGAAAATTCTCACAGTTTTTTCAAATTTACTGGGAATGTGACAGGAAGTAACTAACTTTCAATCCAAAAAACTTAGATTTAAAACAAAGGAGATTTAGGTTAGCTGCTGCAAAAGAGTTTTTAATGATAAATACAGTTAAATACCTGTCATGCTTTAGGCCCAGCTGGCAACCAAGCACCACACAGCCACTCACTCACTCCCCTACCTACCCCAGTGGGATGGGGAGAAGAATCAGAGGAAAAAAATAAAACCTCATAGGTTGAGATAAAGAGAATTTAATAGGACAACAGAAGGAGAAAAGACATAATAATGATTATTATAATGATAATAATAATAAATAATAGGAATAATAAAATATACAATCAAGTGATGCTCAGCACAATTGCTTACCACCTGGAACTGGATGCCTGGCTCATTCCCAAGCCATGAACCCTCCTCCCCCTGGCCAGCTCCCCCAGTATATACACTGAACATGGCATCATGTGGTATCAAATATCCCCTTGCCTAGTTCAAGTCGGCTATCCTGGATGTGTCCCATCTCAGCTTCTTGTGAAAATTAACTGTATCCTAGCCAGGCCCAAGAAAATATCTCAATACACACACACACACACACACACACATATATATGCAACAGGATTGAGTATTTGTCTTCTTTGGAGTTTTTAAGAACAATTAGACTGGCATTTCTCAGGGACATTCCCTGTATTTTTGATCACCATTTTACAGAGACATAGACTAAGCAACCTCTTGAATCCTTCCAGCCCCATGATTTTTTTAAATTTTTATTTCCATGAAACAATTAAGCACAGAATTTTTCTTGAAGATCAAACAGTGGCATTTCCACTGAGTTTATTTAAACTGGGATTGGTTTATACACTGTATGACAACCACATTTCAAGGACTCTCAGTGAGCAATATTAAGCAGGTTATGCTAAAAAGCATCAATCTGAATCACTGAGGTTTTTTTTTCTTTTAACAAAGAACCAGCCTATAAGGTTGTGATATCTGCCAATACTCAGCAGAAAAAAAAAATATAAAAGCTTTGAAGACTGGCTTTAAGGTGAGGTTCAACTATTGAGAAGTACATTGTTCATTGATTTAGGGATACATCCCCTTGGAAATTAAAATTAGGAATCAATTCACAAAGAGAAGGCCCACAGCACTCTTTTATAGCATTGCTGTGACTACTATTTATCTGACGGAGTTAATTTAGTCATCATTCTTGATATGGTTATGCTGTTCAGGTAAAGATAACAAATTTGATTGTTCCTGAGGTAAAAACAAAAAAATCCCTTGGATACAGAGAGTTAGCTCTAATGTCTTCTCTACTCACAGTTAAATAGAGTAACTGGTTCTTCAGATTCATGGCTCTTAATTTCCCAGGCTGCAGCACACCATGTCTAATTGTATTAGTCACAAGGTATGAGGTTCCCTGGTAGAATGTAACTCAATGTGACTGATGTAAGCAACTTTGATGTAGGCATGCATCCCTCAAATGTGTCTCGCTATTAGGCACATCAACAATTTCAGTCCAAAGCTTCCTTCCATCTTACGCAGTTCCAGTATCATCTTCTGTTCAACACTAGGAATTGCATTAGTGACTGCTGGAGCCTCAGGTTACAACGATGCTTATACTCACAAAAGGAACAAAACTCACTACATTAGGATTTCTCTTCTGCTATTTGTGGTTGCATCACATCTCTAATGTTCCCTACCAAGACTTTGGGCTTGTTCTAGTTTGACGGTTACACAATACAGATCATACTATTTTCAGAAATAAATCTGAAGTGCAATGTTTATCTTTATTCCTTAAACAAGGAATCTGGTTTTGAAAAGGAGGAAATGGAGGATTTCCTTAGGGGAAAAAAAAAAAAAAAAAAAAAGTTGGGATCTGGTCTTCCTAAAATACTGAAGTGTTGGGATTCTAGAGGGCTTTCTGCAAGACAATGGACATGTGAGCAATCCCTCCTGAGAGCAAGAATGTGATAAGGATGTGACCCTGAATGAGGGGGGAGAAACTCGAGGAGACAAACAACCCCCGGAAGGGGTTGGGACGGAAAAGGAAGTTACCCAAGGCAGGAAGCCTGGCAAGGCTGATGTGGCACTTTTTATCCAATCATAAGAAGGTTTAAAGCGCGGGCTAAGTTAACGGTCCAGTGTTGAGGACTTGTACTGCATGTTACTCACGTGTGCGGGAGAACATTATAAAAGGGCTTTCTTAGTTGTAATAAACGGGCATTGCTTGATCACATTGGTCATGTGCATGCTCAGCTCTCCCGCACTGAAGTAGTTCTTAAATATTGCTCTGGCACAATCTCCAAATGCCATAAAACATTGAAGAACTCCGAGACAGATTAAATTAAAGAGATTACATTCTCAGAAATATACAGTCTATTCATTTCAGTGTGCCAGGACAAACTGAATGAGCAGACAGAACACATTTCTAAACTGAAATGTTCCACTTTTGCTTACTTTCTTGTGTGTTTTTTCATAGTCTTAAAATATTTAAATTGTTGATTCTTCACATTTTGCTTTCCTAGAAAGCCATAAATTAGGCTAGAACATGCATTTTCTTCAACTTTAGTTTTGGTACATTAATCAATGCAATTCTTTCAATGTTTTCTAATCTTCATAGTTAAATACAGTAAAGCTATGCACAGCGGTCCATAAAATATTGGATTGCATTCTCAACACAATGGAGCATAAACTACAGTCCCCAAAAGAATGGAATGAGTAATACAAGCAAGAGAAAAATAGACCCTTATAAAACACAAGCTGCATGTTGCAGTAGTGTAGAGAAAACTATGCAACATGCTTCCGTCATCAGCATCACTGCATCTTCAGTCAGTCATGTCTTTTTGGGGCTCTGTGTTCACTGAATATTTCAAAGTTATGCTAAAACATTTAATAAATAATGTACTAAACATCTGATGATCTGTCAACTCCAACTACACCGGAAAATGTTAAAAAACAGGCAAGTGCTTTTATCACAGATTGTGCTCTCTGTAAGTTTGTTATTTGCACTGCATGAATAATTTGTGATTCTAAAAGTTATGTTAAAATCCATTTCCCAATGGTATCTACATATATTGCACCATACTGTTAGGTCCTACAACATGAAATATTTAAATAATTTGAATATTATTTGTGAGACAGTAGAAGAGGCATTAGCAGTGGGGGAGAAGAAAGTAGAGGATGTGTAAAATATTTCCTAGTATGAGATTTCTCAGACTGTACAAAGTACAGCAAATAAAACCATGTAATATTAATAGAGAGAGAGAGAAAGGAAATTTACTGAAAGGCCATTTCCTTGTGCTCTCAGTGGATTTATTTTTTTTTCTTTCTCAAGTTTTGTCCTGGTTTTATTGTTCTAGATTCTTTCTGTCTACAGATCAAATTCCTTCAGATAATGGGCTGCACTCCCCAGGGTGAAAATGCACACAGTCAACAGAAAAGTCACCACTGGTTTCAGTGGAGTTGCCATGTTTCACCTACTCTGGAGAAAGATTTACAAGGCTAATTATGTTCCAGCAGCATGGATTAAACAGCCAGCACTACAGAAGGGCACTGCTGCATGGAACAAGGATCTGATAGAATCAGATAGATGGTGGTGTTTCCTGACCTTCTGCCTAGCAATCAAATTACTTTTTGTATACATCTGTGTGAAAATTACTGCAAATTTCAAATCATCTTTGCTTAAATAATTTGGCTCTAAAGGCCCTGTATCACCATTAGTCTTGTTCTGGTGAATCAAAAGTTGACAACGTCACAAAGTCCCTTTAGATGTTTTGATTGCTTCATACCAAAAGCTCCCTGTGGAGTGATGGGACTTTTAGGGGAACTAATAGTCCTTAGATAGACTCTCCATTAGACATCAAAGAGATTATTAAAAAACTTGCAGAATTACAAAATCTTACTGTGGATGATCTAGGTAAATTTTCCCAGGTGCTTCTCAGTCACCAACACCAGGTCCAGTGTAGTGGAGGACTTCTTCTTTCCAATGTCCAGAAGCCAACTTACTGACTAGTATTTCAAAGCTTTACACACCAGAGGTTCACCACATTGTAACAGGACATTTATTCGTAGTTGCAAAAGGACAATCATGAAAATAATTCATGTGGGAAATGACAAACTGAGAGATTCATTAACAAGTCAGCGAAAAGGCTTAGATTGGAGAAATTTTGAACTATGGTTGTTGCCAAACTCCTGTAATGGGAGTAGGATTCTAAGATTTCTTCCTTTGCCTCAGTTTGCATTTCTGCTTTTCTTTTTAACCGCTGCACTTCCCTCCTGCAAGCCTTTGTTTGGCTCTGTAGGCAGTAAAGTCCTCAGTGCAGAGCAGCAATTGCCTTTTATGATACATGTTTACAATGCTTCGCACAATGGGACCTTAATCTCCTAATAAATGACAGTCAAATAGTAAATCTGTCGCCTTTCTAAAAATACTTTCTTCATTAAAAATAATAGAGGAAAAAAAATCATTGCATGCAACATATATGCTTGACAGCTGAACTGAACTGATGCCTGGGTCTATTCCTAATATTTACTTGAGATGAGGGCTCTTCTATTTCTCCCTCGTTTTCCCTCCCTTATGTAAACAGACATATATTCTGATTGTGGCCATAGTTTCCCTCCTAGGCCTGCATTCAGTGCTTTGTTGCATATTCTTTTGAGATTTTATTAATAAACTGTTGGGGGATACTTACAAAAACTGTAGGTACGTGTGTCTGCGTGTGTATGCATACATGCAGCTACCCAGTAAAAAAGGTGGCTCTGCTGAGTGATTTGTTCTGACAGCTGTGTTGTCAAGCTACTGCAGAAATGAGAAAGATGTAAGCTGCATTGAATGAATAAGATCCTGCTGTAAGACATCTCCAGCAGCTTTTAAAGAACACAGCTGGCAGAACACATGAAAAGGTCTAATGAGCTAAAAAAAAAAAAAATAAAAGAGAGCAATCCCCAAGGATTAAGGCCCTCCTGAGAGGCACTTCTCGCCCAGTTTAGACAGGAAAAATAGCCGACAGAACCTGGGGATGTGCCCTCTGCCCCATGAGGGACGGAGGTGACAGGAGAGGCAGTTGAAGCGCCAGGTTCATTGGCACCCTCGACAGATGCCCCTGAGGCCACTGCTACTGACACACGGCCACGAATTTCAAGTGCGGATCAGCTTTGTTCCAGTCCTTAGCACAGCCATTTTCTTTTCTGGAAGAGAGAGAGATAAGCAGGAGCTTCGTAGACAAAATTGCAGCAAATGGTCTTTGGGAAGGCAGCACCCCCAATCCGGCAGAGAGAGCAAAGGTATTTTGGGGGCAGTGACATTCAAGAGTAGCAAAGAGACCATGACAACAACAGCAAGTATAGCTAGACTATTAAAGGAACATTGTCAGATTAAATATCATACTTTCTAACAAATTGGTTTGCCTGTGTTATAAAGAGATTATTAAAATGGAAAGAGTTTAAAGAATCTAATTTACTCTCCCCTGTCTAAGGTGTTTACTTCCTGCATTGCTCCCAGCTTGCACTATAAAAGTAGACTAGTCCGTTTCACTTTTACAGATAGTTTCTGGTTGATTTTATTTTTGGACTCTAATTCTATCTTATTACAAATTTCAATAAAGCCTTAAGGCTTCCCAACAGGTCATGGTAGTCTTGTGCAGAGCACTATACAGACGTAATAAAGAGCAACCCAGAAGTACAGACAAAAAGAGGCATTTATGGGTGAAACAAAGAGGTAAGAAAAGATTGGGACTGCAAGAAGACAATGGAAGTAACAACACGTACATTATACTGTATATAACCATATATATTGTATTTACCTTATACTGTGAATATTGTATATTTATTTTAAAAATATATTATGTGTATCACAGGTAGCCTACTCTTAGTTATAGTCATAATCCACTGTTTTCTTCATTCAGCTGTCAGTCACAAGATGCTACCGCCATCTAAGTTATATTTGATCTTAGAATGTAGGAACACCAAGGAGACGGCTGTCTTGGTCCAGGAGTAGTCCCCTTATACCAGGTACTGCTCCAGGGTAAATAACATGATACAATGACACAAGCCAGGATGCCATTGGCCTTCCTGGCCCCCTGGGCACACTGCTGGCTCCTGTTCAGACAGCTGTCAATCAGCACCCCCAGGTCCCTCTCTGACTGTCAGCTCTCCAGCCACTCCTCCCCAAGCCTGTAGCGCTGCTGGGGGTTGTTGTGGCCCAAGGGCAGCCCCCGGCATTTGGCCTTATGGAAACTCCTCCAGTTGGCCTCAGCCCATGGCTCCAGCCTGTCCAGGTCTCTCTGCAGAGCCTCCCTACCCTCGAGCAGATCAACACTCCCACCCAGCTTGGGGTCATCTGCAAACTGACTGAGGGTGCCACCGATCCCCTCGTCTAGATCATCAATAAAGATGTTAAACAGGAGTGGCCCCAACACCGAGCCCTGGGGGACACCACTCGTGACCGGCCGCCAACTGGATTTAACTCCGTTCCCCACAACTCTCTGGGCCCGGCCATCCAGACAGTTTTTTACCCATCAAAGCGTGTGCCCATCCAAGCCATGAGCAGCAAGTTTTGCCAGGACAGTGCTGTAGGAAAGGATGTCAGAGGCCTTACTAAAGTCAAGGTAGACAACATCCCTTCTCTCATCTAAGAAGCAAGTCATCCTCTTGTAGAAGGAGATCAGGTTTGTCAGGCAGGACCTGCCTTTCATAACCCCATGCTGACTGGGCCTGATCATCTGGTTGTCCCACATGTGTTGTGTGATGGTAGTCTGGATGAGCTGCTCCATCAGCTTCCCGGGCACCCAAGTCAAGCTGACAAGCCTGTAATTTCTTGGTTCAACCTTCCATCCCCTCTTATATATGGGTGTCACACTGACCAATTTCCACTCTGTTGGGACCTCCCCGGTCATCCAGGACTGCTGGGAAATGATGGAAAGGGGCTTGGCGAGCACCCCAACCAGCTTCTTCAGCACCCTTGGGTGTATCCCATCTGGTCCCATAGACTTGGGTGTGTCTGTGTCGTGCACTAGGTCACTGACTCTTTCCTCCTGGAATGTAGATGGGGGTCATTCTCCCAGTCTCTGTCTTCTGTCTGAGGAGGCTGGATTCCCTCAATACAACTAGTCTTGTTATTAAAGACTGAGGCGAGGAAGGCATTAAGCACCTCAGCCTTTTCCTCATCACTTATTACCGTGTTTCCTCCTGTGTCTAGCAGGGGATGGAGGCTCTCTCTGGTCTTTCTTTTGCTGTTGACATAAACCAGTTCTTGTTATCCTTGATTGCTGAAGCCACATTAATTTCCAGCTGGAAAGACCTCCTGATTTCTGCCCTTCATAGATTCACAGCATCTTTGTAATCATTGTGACTCACTAGCCCCTTCTTCCAAAGGCCATAATCTCTCCTTTTCTCCCTGAGTTGCAGCCAAAGCTCCCTGTTCAGCCAGGGTGGTCTTCTCTGGCACTGGTTTCTCTTACAGCACCCGGGCACAGCCTACTCCTGAGCCATTAAGACTTTCTTCTTAAAGAGTGCCCCAGCCTTCCTGGACCCCTGTACCCTTCAGTACCATCTCCCAAGGATTCTGTCAAGCAGGTGCTCAAACAAGACAAAGTCAGCCCTTTTGAAGTCCAGGATGTCAGTTCTGCTGCCCCCTCTCCTGGCCTCTCTAAGAATAGAGAACTCTATTATTTCATGATCGCTGTGCCCTAGTTGGTCTCCAACCTCCACATCATCCACCAGTCCTTCTCTGCTCACAAAGAGGAGATCCATCAGGGCACCTTCTCTGGTCAGTTCACTCACCAGCTGCATCAGGAAATTATCTGCCACACATTCCAGGAATCTCCAAGGGCTGGTCCCGCTCTGCTGTGTTGTATTTCCAGAAGATGTCTGGGAATTTAGTCTCCCACAAGAACAAGGGCAAGCGATCGTGAGATTTCTCCTAAGTACCTATAGCATATAGCTCATAATATGAATTTGTGTATGTGGTAACAACACAGAAAAAAACTTGTGTGCCATATTGCTAGGTTTAGTGACTCTGGCTAAAACTACAATAGGAAGAAATCATTTTATTATGCATGAATTCCTTCTAGGGTTAAGAAACTCTGGAAAATGCTAGGTACTAATAAAATGTTTAGTTAGGAGTAAATATATTGCTGGCAATAGAAAAGTGAGATTATTCACTTAGGTCAACAGTGATTAGAGCAGGTTTATTTGTCTAAGTCCACAAAGTCTGGCATAAAGTAAAAGTAATGATGTTACAGTTATTCTTACAAGCAGAGGCTTAATAAACTATGACATGTAGGTAGTTTCAATCTATACACAAGAGAAAGATTTAAATAAAAGATAGCTACTGTCAATTGTCAGTGTTTCAACTGGTATTAAAATTCACAGCATTTACTCTGACTGCAGTTGTAACAACCACCTATTATAATTTGTCAAAGTATTTCACTGGAAGCAAAAATTCCTGGAAGAAGATACAGACCTAAAGTATCTAATGCTGAAGCCACTTCATACTAGAGT